>NC_057796.1:201751417-201759211 GCF_018294505.1 Triticum aestivum | reverse complement strand
GTCTTGTACTCCAAGTTTGTCATTCTACTCCTATATATATGCCACAAGGCTCAAGCAATACAATCAACTATTCCACCAAATCTCTCTCTCTCTCTTCTAACACTCCCTTTTCTTTAGAAAAGGAGATAGACCGGAGAGCCCCGGACTCTGCATCATTATATGTATTTATATATTTATTGAGTTTAAGTATCAATCTTTAGTTCCGAAGTACTAGTAACAAACTAACAAAAAAACAAACCGCAACCGGTAAGAGTAGGAATATCGGCCTACACACATATAATATTACTGAACCGTCATCCAAACCGGTTATGCATATTATGTGCTATCGTTTCCCATCGATTGCACCCAGCCATAAGTTCCCGCACTTTCACATGAGTAAGGAGGGCTAACGGATCATCTTGTAGCTCGAAAGATAAACTGTAGAAAATTTGCGAATGTTTGTTCTTTTAAGCACACAATCATTTCAACAGTTCCATAACCAAAGAAAGACACAAAGTCCCATATGGATTTGTGGCTTAGTTTTAAATTCAACCCCTCCCAATAAATTGCCAAATATATTTGATATACTACTACGTGGAGGCAACTTAAATGACACATGAATCATACACCAAAAAAAGTAGCAAACGAGCAAGCAAGAAACAAATGAAAAATTGTTTCATCCTGATTACAGAAACAACATTGCTTATTACCTTGATACATGCGATTTGCCAGATCGTCCTTAGCAAGAATAACATCCATATGCATAAACTACATGAAAATTATAATCTTCGGTGGTACTTTGATTTTTCATATGTGCTTTTAAATGAAAAACCAGCCTAGTTATTAACCCAGAACACTCTAGACAATGTCAACCTCCAATGGAACGTGTCTGGCTTATTAGTTAAGCTGATCTCCATCAACCTACAAACCAAATGCGGCCAAACTATCCATTTATCCTTCGATCACTGCTCTCCTGAAGTGGATATTTAAGGGAGATGTCCCAAATACTGTGCTCACATGAGCATCCTTACATGCACAATATTGTTAAAGAGACGGGTATTGTAATGCTAAAGACGCATATATCCTCCAAAAAAACGTGTGGTTCGACCATCTCCAATGTTAAATCTACCTCCACTAAAAGGGTGAGTCGTTTGGCTGCGTTGTAACTTGAGATAAAGTCAGATACTTGTAACACAATAACTGGATCCACACTCCATCCTCCTTCTAAAGCCATTTACTTAGCAAACATTTATTCTTGATATCAAGATCGTCATTGCCTAGCCCCCTTAGTCCTTAGGCCGGCACAAGATATCCCACCTCGCAAGGCGATACTTGGCCTTATTTTCATCACTTTGCAAGAAAAAACAAGAGCGATGAAATCTAGTCTTTTGCACACCCCTATTAGAACTTCAAAGAACAAGAGATTAAATGTAGGCACACTTGTATGCATTGAATTCATGAGGACCAGTATTCCACCATATGACATCAGTTTGCCTTTCCAACAACTAAGCTTCTTTTCAAAACGGTCTTCTATACATTTCCACTATTTATTTGTTTGATTGCTGCGATGAATTGGTATCTTGAGATAACTACACGGGAGCTTCCCAATCTCACGAACGAAAACTGCTCGCAGTTATTCTCTTCTTCTTTGCCGCATCCACATCAGAAAGAGTTCACTCTTATGAAAATTGATTTTCAGTCCAAACAATTGCTCAAAAAGATAAAACACCAATTTCATATTTATCGCCTTCTCCATGTCGTGCTCCATGCAGATGATCTTGTCATCGGAATATTGTAGAAAGGAAACCCCACCATCCACTAGATGTGGGATCAAACTACCTACATGTATGTCCTCCTTGTCGTAGACTTCTCTGAGTCTGAAATAGTGCCCAGCATCATCATTCACCTTGACCACCACTGATGCGGCCACGACTAATGTCAGTGTTCTCAATGTATATAGATTTTTTCCACAGGTCAATGAATTAGAGCGCAGAGATTTATACGTACCAAAATACAATAGTTTTGGTGAGAACTACCAGGAGAAGGTCGCAGCCCTAGTTGAAATCATGTGCATGCATTCTAGTTGGTTGCATGGTACGGATCGAGCAAAAAGAAAGGTCGCCTACATGCATGCATGCGAGTTTGCCAGGGAAACAAATTACTAGGAAGGCAATATACACGGGACTCCTACAAGTATGAATCATTAAGTGATGAAGTTAATTCTTTTTCTGAGATCCCGAGAGCACCAGCACAGATGCTACGTGAAGAAATTTGGGAAGCAAACACATATATGTTAAGTAGAAGGAAATCAAAGATTGCATCAGTTGTTAATAATAGAGATCGGAATTACTACTACTTCTGTTGGGGTCGACCACCAGAAAAGATCACGAGCATCAGGAAGTTACTCACATGGATTTTTACATGTTTAAAGGAGATTGAATGGGGCCCACCCAGCTTGCCTATCCTGCAATTAGTTTAAACTAAGAAAGAGTCTAGAGATTAGGAAATATGTGTACACGTGTGTGTCTTTTGGAAACCTTTTAGGTGTGCGTGTGTTTTAAGTTGGCTACTTCTATAAAGCCTAGGTGTGCATCGTTGTAAACAGGTCAGGTTATTTTTTATGAAATAGATACGATGCGTTTTTCAGGATAGACACCTGTATCCAGTTTTGGAGGGACCTTTAGAAAACCTCTGTGTTGCAATTTCTTTTCGTGGAAATTGTTTTGCGCGTGAGTACCTTCGTCGAGATTGGTTTTCTCGTGCTGGTCCGCAAGGTTCAAACCCTCAACTTCATGTACATCGCGTGGCGGGCAGAGGTTGCTACTGCTGGTGGTGAAGTGTCGTGAAAGATTGGGCCGCAACAATAGATCGGATCTCGCTATCGAGGTTCGGTCTATATCAACCACGCTACCTCCCTGAACAAAAGTCCCAACCTGTTTCCTCCAAGTAGGATAAAAAAATCATGCGCAATGTTCGTTGCTGGAAAGGCCACTTAACTTTATCATAAACCTTCTCGAAATCCACTTTAAAGACAACTCTGTTGAGTATCTTTGAATGACTCTCATGGATAGCTTCATGCACACAATGTCCACCCCTTAAAGGATACGACACACAGTCTTAAAGGCAGTTTGTATAGGATGGACCACACTTTTTAGCTGATTTGTACCCTGATAACCCCCAAATATAGGTGATCGCAACAGTTTTCGTGGGTAGAGTATTCAACCCAAATTTATAGTTTCGACATAAGGGGAGCCAAAGAAAATTTGCAAGTATTAGCAGCTGAGTTGTCAATTCAACTACACCAGGAGATTAATTATCTACAGCAAAGTGATCAGTAGCAAAGTAGTATGATAGTTTTGATAGTAGTGACAGCAGCAATAGTAACGGTAACAGTGATGCAGTATTTTTGTAGCAAGTGCAGCAGTAACGACAGCAGTAGTCACTAGCAAGAATAATATAAGATAAATTCGTAGGCATTGGATCGGTAATTTGTTGGATGATATTCATCATGTGACAGTCGTAACCTAGGGCGATACAACACGAGCTCCAGTTCATAAATATAATATAGGCATGTATTTCGTAAATAGTCATATGTGCTTATGGAAAGAACTTGCATGACATCTTTTGTCCTACCCTCCCATGGCAGCGGGGTCTAATTGGAAACTAAGGGATATTAAGGCCTCCTTTTAATAGAGAACCGAAACAAAGCATTAACACACGGTGAATACATGAACTCCTCAAACTACGGTCATCACCGGGAGTGGTCCCGACTATTGTCACTCCGGGGTTGCCGGATCATAACACGTAGTAGGTGACTATAACTTGCAAGATCGGATCTAGAACATGGATATAATGGTGATAACATAAACGGTTCAGATCTGAAATCATGGCACCCAGGCCCAAAGTGACAAGCATTAAGCATGGGAAAGTCATAGCAACATCAATCTCAGAACATAGTGGATACTAGGGATCAAGCCCTAACAAAACTAACTAGATTACATGACGAATCTCATCCAACTCTCACCGACCAGCAAGCCTACGAAGGAATTACTCACTCCCAGTGGGGAGCATCATGGAATTGGCGATGGAGAAGGGTTGGTGATGGCGAAGACGAAGATCCCCCTCTCCGGAGCCCCAAACGGACTCCAGATCTGGCCCCCCGATGAAGAACATGAGGTGACGGCGGCTCCGTCTCGTGGAACGCAATAATTCTTTCTCTCTGATTTATTTTCTGAAAAAATGTGATTTTATAGCGTCGGTTTCAGGGTCTGCGGGGCCACCAGGTGGGGGCAACCCACCTGGGCGCGCCTAGGGGGGCAGGCGCGCCCTGGCGGGTTGTGCCCACCCAGGTGCCCCCCTCCGGTGGTTCTTGGCTCCAGAAATTTTCTTTTATTGTGTAAAAAATCCTCGGAAAGTTTCGTTCCATTCCGAGAATTTTTATTTCTGGACAAAAACAACACCATGGTAGTTCTGCTGAAAATAACGTCAGTCCAGGGTTAGTTTCATTCAAATCATACAAATTAGAGTCCAAAACAAGAGAAAATTCGTTAGGAAAAGTAGATACGTCGGAGACCTATCAACTCCCCCAATCTCAAACATTTGCTTGTCGTCAAGCAATTCAGTTGATAAACTGAAAGTGAAAAATAAAAACTTTTACGAACTCTTTTGCTCTTGTTTGCATAAATAGGCTTAAACAGCAACCAGGTTTTCAGCCAACATTATAACTAACCATGTCGACAATAACTCTTAAAAATTATATTAACTCATATCAATGACATAATCAGCTAGCGAGCAATAATAAGATATCTCGAACAGCAACGCGTTGTCAAAACAACCATAATATTATATGACAATAGTGGTATCTCACTAGCCCTTTCTGAGACCGCAAAACATAAATGCAGAGCACCTCCAAAGTTCAAGCAACGACTAAACATTGTAATTCATGGTAGAAAAGATCTAGCCATGACGCACCCAACATTAGCTACACATAATGCATCAGCATGACAGCAGTGCTCTCAAGTTCTGGCGCTTATTTTAGAAGGTGATGACACAACATAAAAGTAAATATATAGTCCCTTCGCAGAGGGAAGCAGTGATTTGCAGCGGTGCCGGAGCTCAAGTTTTTAAAATAGAGGTAAATGATATTTTGAGAAATGCACCCTTCTTGTTTACTTCACGACCATTAGTTATCAATATCTTCCATGCTAAGCACGCTAGTGGCGGTTCCCAAGCGATAGAAGTAAAGGTTTACTCCCCCTCCACCAACAATCGCACTCCACGTCTTGTCCGAAACAACGGGTGCCGTCCATACCAACAACAGTCCCGGGGGAGTTCTGTTTAATTATTTGCATTTTTTAGTTCGGGACTGGGAATCCCTATTACCGCCCTTTTCTCGTGCGATTGTGAGTGAATAAACACTCAACCTAAGAATAACCCGCTTAGCATGGAAGATACCGACCACCTCCTGTCGTTCCATGAACGATCCAGGCACACAAAAATGATATTAATTTGAAGTTTTTAGAGGTGGCACATGCAAATTTACTTAGGACGGCAGGGTAATACCACATATAGATAGGTATGGTGGACTCATCTGGAATAACTTGGGTTCAAGGTTTTTGATGTACAAACAGAATTCTCACTTAGTACAGGCGAAGGCTAGCAAATAGGTTGAGAAGCGGCCAGCTAGGGAGCAACAACGGTCATGAACATGCATTATGCATAAAAGTAACATTGGACACTAGTATGAGTAGGATATGAACACCATGAACATAAATATCATAGAGGCTATGTTGATTTTGATTCAACTACATGCATGAACATGTGCCAAGTCAAGCCACTCGAACATTCAGAGGAGGATACCATATCGTCATAGTACATCACAATCATTTTAACGCAATGTTGATATCCAAGATAAATCATTATCCACTCCTAGCTACTTATGCATGGCATGAGAAACTATAATCTCTAATTGTCATTTCAAACATGTTTAATCATAATGGGCTGAATCATCGATACTAGGTTAAACATATTTACAAAAACAGAACAAGTCGAGTTCATACCCGTTTCTCTCTGCCACGGCCAGTTCATCGAATATCGTCATTATTGCCTTTCACTTGCACGACCGAACGATGTGAAAATGATAATAGTGCAAGAGTATCATGGACTAAGCAGGAATCTGCAAACATTTTATTCGACAGGAGAAGACAAGGTAATAAGGGCCATTTGTTAGATCAACAATTATGCAAAAGAGAGTCACTCAACATTTTCATCGTGGTCTTCTCCTTGGTACGACTCGAATAAAAAGAAAAGAAATTCAGAGAAACATACTGAAATATTTTTGGAGTTTTTGGTTTTCTTTAACAAGCAAATAAAAGGGAAAAGCAAAAACAAGAAAAACTATTTACACGGGAAAGCTCCCAACAAGCAAAATAAGAACAAGGCAATCTTTTTGGGTTTCTTTTTAGTGCTACAACTAAATACTCTAGAAAGAAAACTTAAAAAGAAGCAAGAAATATTTTTGGATTTTCTCAAAGTTTTTCAAACACGCAAGAGGAAAGCGAGAAAATAAATTTAACATGGATAATACAATGAAAAAAGTGTGGACACCGACAACTGGAATGAAAGGGATGAACATAAATGTAATGTCGGTGGGAATACATACTCCCCCAAGCTTAGGCTTTTATCCTAACTTGGTAATCAGTCAGTAGCCTGGATAATAGTCGGACTGGTAGCTTACGGAGGCTCTCGGTGCGGATGCCTCGGCTTGCCGTGCCGCCTCAACCACCGCGTTGTGAGCTTGGGCCTCGCTCTCAAGAACAAAATACCTTCCCTTGCTGTGATAATCAAAGAGAGCAGGCACAGGCAAATATGTGTACACCACAAATTCTTGGTTAAACAACAATTTATAGGTGAAATTATGAATATCTCCTTTAAGGATCTTATGATGTTTCATAGCATCATAGTCATACTGTGTGGGTAGGATAGGATCAAAGGGCCAAGGTGAAACACCAAGCTCTCTTGCTAAACGTGTGGCATAAATTCCACCATAGAAATAGCCACTATTAGCGTTATGTTGCAACCTGCATGCAACAATCGCTCCAAGATTATAACTCTTATCACCGGTGAGAGCGGTGCATAAGAGGCTCAAGTCTGGAGCACAAATTGTACTACTATCTTGTTTGCCTACAATACATTTCCCATTAAATAAAGCAAAGTACCGAATTGCGGGAAAATGAATGCTCTTTATTCTACCTTGCGTCACTCCCCTCCACTAAAAAAAAAGACACATCCGTGACATTTTGGGCCGAACGAATTTTTTTCTGTCATGCTTATGACACTTCTATGACGATAATTGTGACAAAACCCAGTATCATCATAGATGTGGTGGGCTCCTACTTCTATGACAAAAAATCATGACAGAAAATGGGCTTTTCGTCCTGGGTGGGCCGGAGACGCAGCTGCATGACATTCTTTGGGCCGTCCATGACGGAAAAAAACATGGTAGAAGCGAGGGCGAGGAAAATATGGGGGAGTTCCCGATTACGGTGGGTGGTCGGGGCCGAGCGATGCACGGAGGTTTGCGTGTTTCTCTCATACACTTATGCGCGTGTGTGTGAGGCGTTGCGCTCTAACTGAACCCGAGCGAGGCGTTGGGCTCTAACTGAACCCAAGCAATTGCACTAGCTACGTTACTGAACCCCGATCGATCCCTTGCTGTTAACTGAACCCGAGTGATTCCTTCGCTACTGATGCTAACTGAAGCCGATCGATGCTGCCTCTTGATGAACAGTGAGCGTTGTTGGGGGGGGGGTTGAA
>NC_057796.1:201726439-201751040 GCF_018294505.1 Triticum aestivum | reverse complement strand
AGGGGTGGAGGAACAGGACCCCGTGGTACTAGAGGCCGTTGCCGCTGGATGAACAGGACCCCGATCGATCGAGCCGGTTGGGGGTGGATGAACAGGACCCCGTGGAGTGCTGGTTGAACAGTAGCCGGTTGAGGGCTGGATGAACATTAGCTAGTGGAGGGGTGGTTGAACAGGACCCAGTGGAGAGGGCTGGTGGAATAGTAGCCGGTGGAGGAGCGGTGGAGGCTGGATGAACAGGAGCCCGTGGATGAACAGTCGCAGGTGGAGGCTGGAGGAGGTTGACGCTGGATGAACAGTAGCCCATGGAGGCAGTCGATGGTGGAGATGAATATAGTATCCCGTGGAGTCCCGTGTTGCGGTACGCCACACCCCTCCCGATGAACAGGACCCCCATTTCGACCGTAGCGCTCCAACACAAGTCCGTTTCCACCGTTTTGCGGTACGCCACACCCCTCCCGATCAACAGGACTCCGTTTTGACCGTAGGAGGTCCAAGAGAAGTCCGTTTCCTCTGTTTTGCGGTACGCCAGACCCCTCCCGATGAACAGGATCCCGTTTCGACCGTGGCTGGTCGAACACAAGGCCGTTTCGTCCATTCTATGGTACGACAGGCCTCGTTTCGATCGGCTATTCCGTCCAAGCCGGTTGGCTCCTGATGAACACAACGACGCAGTTTCTTCGTTCCGACCCAGTCATGTACACGAGCCCTGGCCGTACATATGCGCGAGTAGTTGTTTGAGACCCCGCCCGTATGTACGTATGTGGTCGTATTTACTTTCCTCTACTATGACACGTGCCCTTCCTTACTCGGCCACGGTTCATCGCTGCAGCCTGCAGACAGACCGATCGACCAGTATGTACGTAGACGTTCGTGACCAGAATGACAATGCTACATACGCTTCGACCAGGTGGGTCCCGACTGTCAAGCCCTTCCTTGCGTACGAAGATGTAGCTGGTGGGTCCCAGCAGTCAGGGGAGAAAACATTATTTTTCAGGGTAAAAAGGATGCAGTTGCATGCATGCGTCCATGGGCGTGGTGCGTCCCCACCGTCAGCCTCTCAGGTACAGCCGGCAGCCTGTTGTGGTCACCAAAGCCTGTCGCGGAGGCGGAGCCTGGACATGGTATCCACGCGCCGCTGCCGCAGGCGGCGCGCGGTCTTGACGCGGTGGTGCTGGGAGTGCAGGAGTGTTCTCTTATGGCCGAGGGACTTCTTGGCAGCTTCCTTCTTCGTGCGCGGGCGCCCGGTGTGGCGGGTCACGCCGCAGGGCCGTGCGTCTTCGTGCGAGGGCAGCGTCTTGATGCGGAGGTAGTGGAGGCGCTCCGTGAGCTACGTCGCCCACAGCTGGAGGTGGGCGAGGCAGCGAGAGAGACGGTGCGGGAGAGCCCCCAGCGGCGCTGACGAGCTCGGCGATGCGGTCCAGCCAGTCCTCGTAGAGGTCGTCGACCGGGCGGTAACGCAGGAGCTCGCGTGCCATGAGCAGTGCGGCCTATGCGTCCGTGGTCGCGCGACGAGCGTGGGACGACGAGCCGACCGGAGTCAGCGACGGGGTGGCGGTGCATCCATCCCGCTGCACGGAGGGGTGCAGCGATGAAGCTCGCTGCTCGTTCCCCGCTGGTCCGGTGGCGGTGTTGGCAGCGGGTGATGGAGAACGGCGGGGAGGTCCGCCAATGGGCGCCGTCTAAGCGACGCGGGCGGAAGGGCGGCCCGGCCCTCAGCACGGGCTCGGCGAGCGTCTGCCATGGATATGGCGGGGCACGGGAGCGTGGATCGGCGGAAGAAAGGCTTCAGCGCCCCCCTACCTGGCGCGCCAAATGTCGGATTCTGGGTTCCGGCAAACCCTTGAGGTTCGAACTCTGGGGTGCGCACAAAGAACTCTCTCCCCCTAGCTCGCTCTCGCTACGATCTCAAGGCCTAGCTCGCCGAACCCAAGGAACAAGAGACACGAGAGTTTATACTGGTTCGGACCACCGTTGTGGTGTAATACCCTACTCCAGTGTGGTGTAGTGGCTTGCCTTGTAGGCTGAGGATGAACAAGTACAAGGTATGAACAGCCTCCTGAGGAGAGGTGTTCTTGAGCTCGGTGAGCTGGTGTGTGTGAGGATGATCCGAATGATCCCCTTCCAGATCAGTTCAGATTCGAGCTCCTCTCTATGGTGGTGGCTAGTCCTATTTATAGAGGCCCTGGTCCTCGCCCCAAATGTTAGGCGGGAAGGGATCCCACAACGACCAATTTTGAAGGGAGACAACTAGTACAAGTTATCCTGACAAAAGGTGGTCTTCGCCTGCCAAAGGCTCTGGTGGTGATGCTGCTGTGGGCTCCATGGTGACCTCCGTCCTGCCGTCCTGCTGGTCTTGGTTTCGTTGCACCGATATGGAAACCTTTGCCTGATGCCTCGGGACTCCTCGCCTGCGCCTGCCTCTTTAGCACCAAAGAGGAAACTGGTTCACTGCGCCCGCTGGCGCCTGCCTAGCCTTGGTCGTCATGGCTCACGTCATGCGGACCTCGCGAGGTGCCCCTTGCATAGATATCTCCGCTCCTTGGGAGCCAGCCTAGTGAGACTGCCCCTGAGGAGGTCTTGCGTCATCCGCATCGCAAGGCTTGGCCCCTCGTGAGGGTCTTGAGTGGTTGCTGCTGAAGATGGGCCGTACTAGGCCGTTGGTGGAGCCACGTCGTGGGCCGTAGGCAGGCAATTCTGGGTACCCCCGTTCCCAGGACACCGACAAAGTCCTAGATTCGAATGCATGAAGTAGCTTTACCTCTATTAATACTAAAATTTTAGGTGGATTTGGAAGAGCTGATGGAAGTAGAAAAAGATGCACATGCAGACACATGGGGAGCTGGGGCAGTAGAGCAAGGCCGTTTTCGAAGAACTTATACTTGAGGGTCGTCAAGATGTCGGTGGCGGCAGGTCAGATCTGCGCACAATACGACAGGGAGGAAGAAGGGTCGGAGGACCTCCCAAGCGGGCGCTGTGTCGGGGAGAACGGCACGGGCAGAGGATCGGGCCCTGCCGACAGCTGTGGGTTTCCTCCCTCGCCGATGATGACCACGTGAACGATGCACCTTAGTCCTCTACACACACCGGCCGAAGGGATCCGGCTGGATCTGTGACCAGCGGTGAGCAGAGAGAAAATGTCGCTACCGCTGTCTTGTTTAGATCTGGAGAGGATAAGATAATGAAGAGAGCAACCCTAGTAAAGCAAGCGCTCAGGCCCTGCGTACATATATAGTGGAGTGATTATCTTTTTCTCTCCACAACAAGCGTTTCAATTTATGTACGTGGCATTAAAGAAAAGAAACTCTCTATTTAAGGTGACTAAATGTACGACTCCTACTTACTAGTAGTAGTATTGTTCACTTGTGCTCCCCAGCCCTCCATTCATTGAACAACCCCACGGGTGAATAAACATACAGTACTAGTATTTATATAGAACGAACAAGTTTGAACTATTTTCGCGTAGTTAAAAGTTGAGGGCGGGGCTTTTCCCGGGCAGTACGCGCGGCAGTTTTCGCGTAGGCGGTTTGACAGAGGCGAGGAGGGTGAGGGAGTAGCGGATTCAACTTACTTACTGCTGGAAAGGTCGGGCTGTGCGATTTGACGGTGCGTTACTGCTGGAAAGACTTGCGATATGACTACTCACTATAGTCATGAATTACTGGCGCTACGACCGGGGTGATGCCCCCCTTTCGTTCCGCACTCTAATCTGGTGCATGACACGTCGACCCGGATGCTGGCTCTCCCACATGTTGGCGAAGTATGTAGTAAGAAGGAGCAAAGAATCATGCTGTATATATAGTGTATATACTAGTACTACTACTCACCTCGGAGGAGTGCGAACCACGGCAGCCCAGTGAACCAGCAGTAGAAAACAATTTGGTGATATGGCCATAAAAAACAATGTGCTACGGTCCAGAGTGTAGCATGTACAGTACTACTCCTCTTTGTTTGGATCCCTAAGTTAGAGCTAGTTTGGGTTGAAATAGCCTCAAAGTATCCAAACAGGAGGGGTTAGTTTGAGCTAGTTTGCTCTAACCCAGCTAAAAAAACTAGCCCGCTGGAGAGGTTCTAATTGGGTTAGTTCTCCTCGGGCCCACTAAAAGAGAACTAAAAAAGATCTCCCCTGCCCGCACCAGATCGCTCCCTCCGCCCCCTCGCACGACTCCTCTCTGTTCCCCATCGGGCCGCTCGCCCAAGCGTCGCTCCGCCGCTTGCCTTCTCTCTCCTCCATCTGCCCTCTCCCTCCGGCCTCCGAAGCTCGCCCCGCTCCCCCTTCACCAGTCGTTTTGTCCCTCTGTGGTGCTCGGTGGCGGCGCATCTACGAGGGAGGTCACGAGAGGGGTGAGTTTGTTCATTCCTTCTCTGTCTCATAGCCATATCATTGATCTTGCTCGCTCTAGCGCTAATTCTGATTTGGAAAAGTAGATCCTGATTAAACTTGGTATAGATTTGTGGTGCATGCATGGAATTGTTTGATGCTGCTTGAGGAGGTAATAAATCTTTCTAGAGGCCCAAAGATTCAGTTCACCTTTCTAGGTATTTCAGGTTGAGGCTTGCATTATTTCTAGAGGCCCAAAGATTCAGTTCACCTTTATAGGTATTTCAGTTTCAGGCTTGAATTATTTCTAGAGGCCCAAAGATTCGGTTCGCAGTAGTCGGCAAGCGGCCCTGCTACCCATGCTGGTGTTGACCTCAACTCGCAAGCGCCGGCGTCGGAGGGGTTCCCGGGGCTTGGGCTCTATAGAGCCTTCCTCCAGAGCGACGATGATGAGCTCCTCCCTGGGTGCGTGAGGGGCTCCGGGCTCCCTCCCTATCGTGAATGACTTCTGTGATGAGTTAGCTCATGCTTTGTTTCATGGAGTGTTTTTTTGTGAAGCTTGATTGACAACTTGTATATTTAAGTGGGATATCTCATTTGTATGGACAAAGTAAAATTTATCATGTTTTACATGCTTGAATTGTAAAGATGGTTCGTTTATGTCAGCTGTGAGCGGGAGGAGGCCACACAAGAGCCGGCCACACCAAATCCGGTAGGAAATAGGGTCCAAAGTAGTCAAATGATTGAGAAAGAGCATTTATTGTCAATCTAACCCTGCCATCCATACACCTCTTTGGTTAGAGTTAGTTCAGGGTTAGAATCTAACTCTAACCTCTAACTGAGTTAGAGTTCTCCTCGTCTCGGTTCATCGCCATCATACTTTCTCCATTCCTGTGTTTTCAGTATCCCGTGAATCAAAGAGGCCCTTAGACTGGTTTAGGTCCGGTAGTTTTTTATACACGTGTTATGTCCAAAATTTAATGAACGTGCTCCGGTTTCTATGAAAATAATCCGGTTTCATGTGGTAATTCATTTATTTATTTATTCTTCTGCGGGGGGTTTGCATGTAATTCGTGAGGTCTGAAATGTAAAGTACCCCGGCATATGCTCCGAGTCGTGCATGCACTATGACCCAGATGCTCTATGTCCCACATGTCGGCGAAAGGGAGCACGTGGAAATAGCCTAGGAGTACATATAGGAGGATAAATGCGTGAAAAAATATGTACTGTGAAGCATAGCTGCGGTTCGAAAAGGATACCTAAAGTGATGACAGGTATAGGTCGCACGCACCCAACTAGTGGTACTAGACATACGACTACTTTTTCCCTAAAAACAAAGAGGTACGAGTGCTCAGTACTCCTATTCTATCAATACGAGTCCCATCTGATAACAACGTCCGTGCTACAGCTAACTCTTCTCCCTCGTTTCTCTCTTCTAATTCAAAACTCAGCCGACGCGCGGTGGGTGGGGTGGGGATTTGCCGATGGTCAGTTTGCTCAACTGCGGCCCCAGCTCACAGTGAAAACGTTATGACTGGAATAAAAATGCCATATACTCCTTCCGTTCCTAAATACTCCCTCCGTCCGAAAAAACTTGTCCCAACCTTGTTCCTCAAATAGATGTATCTAGCACTAACTTGGTGCTACATACATCCATTTGAGGGACAACTTTTTCAGACAGAGGGAGTATAAGCCTTTTTAGATATTTCAAATGAAGACAACATACGGATGTATGTAGACATATTTTAGAGTGTAGATTCACTCATTTTGCTCCGTATGTAGTCACTTGCTGGAATCTCTAGAAAGACTTATATTTGGGAACAGAGGGAGTACTATACTAATAAAACATTAAGGCCACGAGGCGATGCAGTGCTGGTTACAGGAGGCAAGAAGAAAGATGCATCCACCGACGACGTCCACCTCCTCGACTCGGGGCGCCGGCCCACCGAACGGCGGCTAAGTAGCAACGGCTTTCGTGGCCAGGTCGACGTGCATCTGAACAATTGCGTCCAAAGATTCCAGCCACTTGAAGAAGGCCAACGTCTTTCTGTCCTCGCTGGCCTTGTAGTGGCCTATGTAGACGATTTCCTCGTAGACGTGGATGTGCTGGTCGACGGTTTCTTGCATGGCGAGGTGCTGCGCGGCGAGCGCGGCCTCAAGGTGCCCATTCTTCATCGCGACCTCCGGCACCTGCAGGGCCACCAGGGCTTGAAAGAGGTCGTCACCATGGAGGCCGATGAGGGTGGCAGGCAATGAGGAGCCTGGGCGCGCGGGCTGGAGCAGTACGGCAAGGTCGTCCGCGCGCTTCTTGACGGCGGTGAACTTGCGGATGGAGTGGACCATCATGTCGTCCATGCGAGAGGCCAAGCCGGCGTCGGCAAGGGCTACGGCGCCGGCGATCGCCAGCACCGTCTGGAAACGCTGCATGGTGCGGGGCCGCAGACCGGCATCTTGGATGATTTGGCACAGCCGACTGCCGCTCGCGTCCATTGCCTCCATAGGTGCTTGTGGCTTCTGGTCACTTGGTCTTGGATTGGAGTGAGCAGTGTTGTGTAGAGACTAGGAGTAGATGGATTGGAGTGGTGGGGCGCCTTTATATGAGAGCCCAAACTCTATTGCATTCACATCGTGCTGGCTCTATTCTGCTTCTCCAATTAATCCCCTCTGCATGCTAATTGAGGATGCATCATCGACCGTTCAACGTCTCGGGAACTGCTACCCTCTCCGTCCTTGGCATTCAAACCGTATCAATGTAAATGCGGGTCAAGAAGAGAGTAGTTACTACATTGTGCACCACGACCGTGTGGGGATGCGACGCGAACGGCACAGGCATGCTGTACTTGTTCCACTTTCTCGTTTTGAACTCGTGACTTGTAGTAACGCTCAGTTTTGAATATACTTTATAAGTTTGGTTGTTGCGCCAATATATACAGCACTCCCTCCATGTAGGTTGGGTCGCTAAAGTCAAAATTAGACACAAAACACGATGGTGACTGACCAGTCTACCTCCGTCCTGGTTTATTGCTCCCCGTCGTAATCTGTGCCAAATTTTGACCATAAATTTGACTAACAAAAGGTTCATGCATGTCACCAAAATTATATCATTGAAAACTATGTTCAAATACAAATCAAATGATATAATTTTTGTTGACATGCACTAACATTTTGTCAGTTAAATCTTTGGTCAAAATTTAGCACAAATTACAAAAGGGACTAATAAACCAGGACCTAGGTAGTAGTACACCAGGTCGAAGACAGTGATACTACAAATAATTAATGCCAAATAAGAGCAAGGGATCACACATGTCATTTACGACTGGAATAAAAATGCCATACACTAATAAAACATTAAGGCCACAAGGCGATGCAGTTCTGGTTACAGGAGGCAAGAAGAAACATGCATCCATCAATGATGTCCACCTCCTCGACTCAGGGCACCGGCCCACCAAACGACGGCTAAGTAGCAGCGGCTTTCGTGGCCAGGTCGACGTGCTTCTGAACAATGGAGTCCAAAGGTTCCAGCCACTGGAAGAAGGCCAACGTCTTTCTGTCCTCGCTGGCTTGTAGTGGCCTATGTAGACGATTTCCTCGTAGACGTGGATGTGCAGATCGACGGTTTCTTGCACGGCGAGGCGTCGCGCGGCGAGCGCGGCCTCGAGGTGCACATTCTTCGTCGCGACCTGCGGCAGCTGCAAGGCCACCAGTGCTTCAAAGAGTTCGTCACCTTGGAGGCCGATGAGGGTGGCAGGCAACAAGGTGCCTGGGCGCGCGGGCTGGAGCAGTATGGCAAGGTTGTCCACACGCTTCTTGATGGCGGTGAACCTGCGGATGGAGTCGACCATCATCTGGCGCATGCTGGAGGCGAAGCCGGCGTCGACGAGGGCTATGACGTCGGCGGTCGCCAGCACCGTCTGGAAACGCTGCATGGTGCGGGGCCGCAGACCGGCGTCTTGGATGATTTGGCACAGCCGACTGCCGCTCGCGTCCATTGCCTCCATAGGTGCTTGTGGCTTCTGGTCACTTGGTCTTGGATTGGAGTGAGCAGTGTTGTGCAGAGACTAGGAGTAGATGGATTGGAGTGGTGGGGCGCCTTTATATGAGAGCCCATTGCATTCACATCGTGCTGGCTCTATTCTGCTTCTCCAATTAATCCCCTCTGCATGCTAATTGAGGATGCATCATCGACCGTTCAACGTCTCGGGAACTGCTACCCTCTCCGTCCTTGGCACTCAAGCCGTATCAATGTAAATGCGGGTCAAGAAGAGAGTAGTTACTACATTGTGCACCGCGACCGTGTGGGGATGCGACGCGAACGGCACAGGCATGCTGTACTTGTTCCACTTTCTCGTTTTGAACTCGTGACTTGTAGTAACACTCAGTTTTGAATATACTTTATAAGTTTGGTTGTTGCGCCAATATATACAGCACTCCCTCCATGTAGGTTGGGTCGCTAAAGTCAAAATTAGACACAAAACACGATGGTGACTGACCAGTCTACCTCCGCCCTGTTTTATTGCTCCCCGTCGTAATCTGTGCCAAATTTTGACCATAAATTTGACTAACAAAAGGTTCATGCATGTCACCAAAATTATATCATTGAAAACTATGTTCAAATACAAATCAAATGATATAATTTTTGTTGACATGCACTAACATTTTGTCAGTTAAATCTTTGGTCAAAATTTAGCACAAATTACAAAAGGGACTAATAAACCAGGACCTAGGTAGTAGTACACCAGGTCGAAGACAGTGATACTACAAATAATTAACGCCAAATAAGAGCAAGGGATCACACATGTCATTTACGACTGGAATAAAAATGCCATACACTAATAAAACATTAAGGCCACAAGGCGATGCAGTTCTGGTTACAGGAGGCAAGAAGAAACATGCATCCATCGACGATATCCACCTCCTCGACTCAGGGCACCGGCCCACCAAACGATGGCTAAGTAGCAGCGGCTTTCGTGGCCAGGTCGACGTGCTTCTGAACAATGGAGTCCAAAGGTTCCAGCCACTTGAAGAAGGCCAACGTCTTTCTGTCCTCGCTGGCTTGTAGTGGCCTATGTAGACGATTTCCTCGTAGACGTGGATGTGCAGATCGACGGTTTCTTGCACGGCGAGGCGTCGCGCGGCGAGCGCGGCCTCGAGGTGCACATTCTTCGTCGCGACCTCCGGCAGCTGCAAGGCCACCAGTGCTTCAAAGAGTTCGTCACCTTGGAGGCCGATGAGGGTGGCAGGCAACAAGGTGCCTGGGCGCACAGGCTGGAGCAGTATGGCAAGGTTGTCCACACGCTTCTTGATGGCGGTGAACCTGCGGATGGAGTCGACCATCATCTGGCGCATGCTGGAGGCGAAGCCGGCGTCGACGAGGGCTATGACGTCGGCGGTCGCCAGCACCGTCTGGAAACGCTGCATGGTGCGGGGCCGTAGACCGGCGTCTTGGATGATTTGGCACAGCCGACTGCCGCTCGCGTCCATTGCCTCCATAGGTGCTTGTGGCTTCTGGTCACTTGGTCTTGGATTGGAGTGAGCAGTGTTGTGCAGAGACTAGGAGTAGATGGATTGGAGTGGTGGGGCGCCTTTATATGAGAGCCCATTGCATTCACATCGTGCTGGCTCTATTCTGCTTCTCCAATTAATCCCCTCTGCATGCTAATTGAGGATGCATCATCGACCGTTCAACATCTCGGGAACTGCTACCCTCTCCGTCCTTGGCACTCAAGCCGTATCAATGTAAATGCGGGTCAAGAAGAGAGTAGTTACTACATTGTGCACCGCGACCGTGTGGGGATGCGACGCGAACGGCACAGGCATGCTGTACTTGTTCCACTTTCTCGTTTTGAACTCGTGACTTGTAGTAACACTCAGTTTTGAATATACTTTATAAGTTTGGTTGTTGCGCCAATATATACAGCACTCCCTCCATGTAGGTTGGGTCGCTAAAGTCAAAATTAGACACAAAACACGATGGTGACTGACCAGTCTACCTCCGCCCTGTTTTATTGCTCCCCGTCGTAATCTGTGCCAAATTTTGACCATAAATTTGACTAACAAAAGGTTCATGCATGTCACCAAAATTATATCATTGAAAACTATGTTCAAATACAAATCAAATGATATAATTTTTGTTGACATGCACTAACATTTTGTCAGTTAAATCTTTGGTCAAAATTTAGCACAAATTACAAAAGGGACTAATAAACCAGGACCTAGGTAGTAGTACACCAGGTCGAAGACAGTGATACTACAAATAATTAACGCCAAATAAGAGCAAGGGATCACACATGTCATTTACGACTGGAATAAAAATGCCATACACTAATAAAACATTAAGGCCACAAGGCGATGCAGTTCTGGTTACAGGAGGCAAGAAGAAACATGCATCCATCAACGATATCCACCTCCTCGACTCAGGGCACCGGCCCACCAAACGACGGCTAAGTAGCAGCGGCTTTCGTGGCCAGGTCGACGTGCTTCTGAACAATGGAGTCCAAAGGTTCCAGCCACTTGAAGAAGGCCAACGTCTTTCTGTCCTCGCTGGCTTGTAGTGGCCTATGTAGACGATTTCCTCGTAGACGTGGATGTGCAGATCGACGGTTTCTTGCACGGCGAGGCGTTGCGCGGCGAGCGCGGCCTCGAGGTGCACATTCTTCGTCGCGACCTCCGGCAGCTGCAAGGCCACCAGTGCTTCAAAGAGTTCGTCACCTTGGAGGCCGATGAGGGTGGCAGGCAACAAGGTGCCTGGGCACGCGGGCTGGAGCAGTATGGCAAGGTTGTCCACACGCTTCTTGATGGCGGTGAACCTGCGGATGGAGTCGACCATCATCTGGCGCATGCTGGAGGCGAAGCCGGCGTCGACGAGGGATATGACGTCGGCGGTCGCCAGCACCGTCTGGAAACGCTGCATGGTGCGGGGCCGTAGACCGGCGTCTTGGATGATTTGGCACAGCCGACTGCCGCTCGCGTCCATTGCCTCCATAGGTGCTTGTGGCTTCTGGTCACTTGGTCTTGGATTGGAGTGAGCAGTGTTGTGCAGAGACTAGGAGTAGATGGATTGGAGTGGTGGGGCGCCTTTATATGAGAGCCCATTGCATTCACATCGTGCTGGCTCTATTCTGCTTCTCCAATTAATCCCCTCTGCATGCTAATTGAGGATGCATCATCGACCGTTCAACGTCTCGGGAACTGCTACCCTCTCCGTCCTTGGCACTCAAGCCGTATCAATGTAAATGCGGGTCAAGAAGAGAGTAGTTACTACATTGTGCACCGCGACCGTGTGGGGATGCGACGCGAACGGCACAGGCATGCTGTACTTGTTCCACTTTCTCGTTTTGAACTCGTGACTTATAGTAACACTCAGTTTTGAATATACTTTATAAGTTTGGTTGTTGCGCCAATATATACAGCACTCCCTCCATGTAGGTTGGGTCGCTAAAGTCAAAATTAGACACAAAACACGATGGTGACTGACCAGTCTACCTCCGCCCTGTTTTATTGCTCCCCGTCGTAATCTGTGCCAAATTTTGACCATAAATTTGACTAACAAAAGGTTCATGCATGTCACCAAAATTATATCATTGAAAACTATGTTCAAATACAAATCAAATGATATAATTTTTGTTGACATGCACTAACATTTTGTCAGTTAAATCTTTGGTCAAAATTTAGCACAAATTACAAAAGGGACTAATAAACCAGGACCTAGGTAGTAGTACACCAGGTCGAAGACAGTGATACTACAAATAATTAACGCCAAATAAGAGCAAGGGATCACACATGTCATTTACGACTGGAATAAAAATGCCATACACTAATAAAACATTAAGGCCACAAGGCGATGCAGTTCTGGTTACAGGAGGCAAGAAGAAACATGCATCCATCGACGATGTCCACCTCCTCGACTCAGGGCACCGGCCCACCAAACGACGGCTAAGTAGCAGCGGCTTTCGTGGCCAGGTCGACGTGCTTCTGAACAATGGAGTCCAAAGGTTCCAGCCACTGGAAGAAGGCCAACGTCTTTCTGTCCTCGCTGGCTTGTAGTGGCCTATGTAGACGATTTCCTCGTAGACGTGGATGTGCAGATCGACGGTTTCTTGCACGGCGAGGCGTCGCGCGGCGAGCGCGGCCTCGAGGTGCACATTCTTCGTCGCGACCTGCGGCAGCTGCAAGGCCACCAGTGCTTCAAAGAGTTCGTCACCTTGGAGGCCGATGAGGGTGGCAGGCAACAAGGTGCCTGGGCACGCGGGCTGGAGCAGTATGGCAAGGTTGTCCACACGCTTCTTGATGGCGGTGAACCTGCGGATGGAGTCGACCATCATCTGGCGCATGCTGGAGGCGAAGCCGGCGTCGACGAGGGCTATGACGTTGGCGGTCGCCAGCACCGTCTGGAAACGCTGCATGGTGCGGGGCCGCAGACCGGCGTCTTGGATGATTTGGCACAGCCGACTGCCGCTCGCGTCCATTGCCTCCATAGGTGCTTGTGGCTTCTGGTCACTTGGTCTTGGATTGGAGTGAGCAGTGTTGTGCAGAGAC
This sequence comes from Triticum aestivum, assembly GCF_018294505.1. Classification (NCBI taxonomy): domain Eukaryota; kingdom Viridiplantae; phylum Streptophyta; class Magnoliopsida; order Poales; family Poaceae; genus Triticum; species Triticum aestivum. Next base: position 201,738,187 of record NC_057796.1, on the reverse strand, counting down.
TAGGAGTAGATGGATTGGAGTGGTGGGGCGCCTTTATATGAGAGCCCATTGCATTCACATCGTGCTGGCTCTATTCTGCTTCTCCAATTAATCCCCTCTGCATGCTAATTGAGGATGCATCATCGACCGTTCAACGTCTCGGGAACTGCTACCCTCTCCGTCCTTGGCACTCAAGCCGTATCAATGTAAATGCGGGTCAAGAAGAGAGTAGTTACTACATTGTGCACCGCGACCGTGTGGGGATGCGACGCGAACGGCACAGGCATGCTGTACTTGTTCCACTTTCTCGTTTTGAACTCGTGACTTGTAGTAACACTCAGTTTTGAATATACTTTATAAGTTTGGTTGTTGCGCCAATATATACAGCACTCCCTCCATGTAGGTTGGGTCGCTAAAGTCAAAATTAGACACAAAACACGATGGTGACTGACCAGTCTACCTCCGCCCTGTTTTATTGCTCCCCGTCGTAATCTGTGCCAAATTTTGACCATAAATTTGACTAACAAAAGGTTCATGCATGTCACCAAAATTATATCATTGAAAACTATGTTCAAATACAAATCAAATGATATAATTTTTGTTGACATGCACTAACATTTTGTCAGTTAAATCTTTGGTCAAAATTTAGCACAAATTACAAAAGGGACTAATAAACCAGGACCTAGGTAGTAGTACACCAGGTCGAAGATAGTGATACTACAAATAATTAACGCCAAATAAGAGCAAGGGATCACACATGTCATTTACGACTGGAATAAAAATGCCATACACTAATAAAACATTAAGGCCACAAGGCGATGCAGTTCTGGTTACAGGAGGCAAGAAGAAACATGCATCCATCGACGATGTCCACCTCCTCGACTCAGGGCACCGGCCCACCAAACGACGGCTAAGTAGCAGCGGCTTTCGTGGCCAGGTCGACGTGCTTCTGAACAATGGAGTCCAAAGGTTCCAGCCACTGGAAGAAGGCCAACGTCTTTCTGTCCTCGTTGGCTTGTAGTGGCCTATGTAGACGATTTCCTCGTAGACGTGGATGTGCAGATCGACGGTTTCTTGCACGGCGAGGCGTCGCGCGGCGAGCGCGGCCTCGAGGTGCACATTCTTCGTCGCGACCTCCGGCAGCTGCAAGGCCACCAGTGCTTCAAAGAGTTCGTCACCTTGGAGGCCGATGAGGGTGGCAGGCAACAAGGTGCCTGGGACGACCTGGCATAGCTGACTACCGCACACGTCCATTGACGCCATGGGTGCTTGTGGCTTCTGGTCACTTGGTCTTGGCCTTCGATTGGAGTGGGCCGTGTTGCGCAGAGACTGGGTAGATAGATTGGAGTGGTGTGGCACCTTTATATGACAGTGCAAACTGCGTTGCATTCACATGCTCCATTCTGCTTCTCCAATTACTTACTCCTACCTCTGCATGCTACTTGAATGCGGAGGCATCATTGACCGTTCAATGTTTCGGGAACCGCTACCCTCTGCGTCGTTGGCATTCAAGCCGTATGCATGCAACACTCTTCCAATCATATACCTTGCTCATGCAAATATTAAATGCTTAGAGCCAACCTAATAGCCATTCTAAGAGCCAACCTATTATATGAGTATTTTTTATGATGACTCTAAGTGAGGTGGCATCTCCTTATAGCCAACATCCGGCTACATTCGAGATCCCGACATTTGTAATCATATAAAAAGGGACATGACTCTTCCTTTTGGTGGGAATTGATTTGTTTTTTGTTGTTGTTGAGGGAAGTGTGAATCGATTTGGTACTGTACAGGGTAATCTTGTTCTCCCGATTTTTTTACATTTTTCTTGTAGTTTTTTAATGGCATTTATAGCAATAGAGTAAAAGGGGACATGACTCTCTTGTGTCTTGTATGAATTATTTTTTTGTACACGTTAAGTTTGTTCTGCCGAACAAGGAATCCGTGCCTTTTTATCCCGAAATTTTCAAGCTGGAGTATCTTTTGTCTCATCTGCTTTGAAACTCCCGCCTCTTCAACCCGCGCCGCGCCTTGTTATCCCGAAATTTTGACGCGCGCGAAAACTCCCTCCACATCCGAAATTGGTCCCGCAGCCCAGACACGCGAAATCCCCCTTCTACCCCTCAGTCGGAAATGCCGGCTCGATGTCGCGTGGTCAAAACCGGTGGGGGCACGCTGGTAACTTACCCTACATTTCGGACAAGTGCGTACCTAAGCCATGGCTCCCCTACCTCCCCCTTCGTCCCCCATTCGTACATCGAGGCCGCCAAAACCCACGAAACCCCACGCTCCTCCGTCGGCCTCCCGACCGCCGCCCAGCCGGAGACTCTTCCCCGACGACGTCGTCCACCGCAACAGCTCGCCTTCCCTCATCCACCGCACCAGATGAGGATCCGTCGTCGATCTCGTCGTCTTGCCGGATCAGCCGTCCCGTCCTGCACCTCAAGGAGCTACCCTGACGTTCACCTCGTCTATCGCACCACCTCCATCCCCACAGCGCCATCTTGACCCGCCCCACCGGAACCGCAACACCCTCACCAATTCCTCCGATGAAGCCGAGGCCAACTCGGCGCCACCAAGGAGGTTCTGCACTCACCGCTGCATTTTATCTTTTATTCGATCTCGCGGGGCTGCCGGTGCTCGATACCGAGCAGCCATGGCGGGTCTTCATTGATGGCGCCATCGCCGGCCACTTCATCCATGGCGTCTCTCCCCCATGTCATTGCTTCCTCGGCGGCGACTTCCACACTGGCACTAGTTGCAGCTGCTCCGGCTCTCGCTCGCGCTGCTGCTGCTCCGGCTCTTGCTCGTGTTGCGGCTCTGTTCTTGTTGTCAGTCGCGCTGCTACGCTGCTCTTGCTTTCGTTCATGCTGCTGCTCTGCTCTGCTATTGCTGTTAGTCGCGCTGCTGCTCCGCTCTTGCTCTCGTTCGTGCTGCTGCTCTGCTCTTGCTCTCGCTCGCGCTGCTGCTGCTGCACGACCTCCGGCAGCTACAGGAGTTGCTGCTTTAGCACTCACTCGCGGTGCTGCTGCATGACTTGCTCTGTGCTAGTGCGTTCCCTGCTCGAGCGTCTGCTGATTTAGATCACTGCTTATCTGCTACTAGTGCTTGAACGCCCTAAACATCTATTGCAATGCTCTGCTACTAGTTCGATCAGTTTCAACAGTAAAATTCAGTTTCGACTATAAAGTTCAGTTTCTTCAGTTAAGTTCAGAGTGAACAGTATTTACAGCATCTGTCGGAGTGGCCGTGGCGCGGCTGATGCGTTTTACATCTAGCACTTTTTGGTGATGTATTTTACATCATCTATTGCAGATGATATTAGAGTCCCACTTCAAATTAACGTTGTTTGTCTTGTCTTGCTTCAGCCTCGCCATCGTACACGTCATCGAGGATGCTCCAACAATGGAACCGTCCATCACAGCGGAGCAGTACCCTCGGCGCCATTTCTAGAGGCCTTAGATCTTCTTCCTCGCCTCCGACAGTCACACCAGCATCACCATCCTCCATGTCCAACCCAATGATGCTGAGGTCGACAAGGCTATGCCAAAGAGGTTGTACACTCGTCGCATCACTTTGTTACTCTGTATTCATGTCGATCCCTCAGGGATCGCTTGTTATGGAACTACTATGGTACTACTATTCGTGCATTTGGTTAGAAGGAGTGGAGCAAAGCAAAACTGGAGGTTTTTTTCCTTTGGTGTCTCTTTCAAAGAAAAAACATAGGAATTTTAAAATATCCACTTGGACGTCCTTTTCAAATTAATATGCATGAAGAATAGGACTAATTGCATTACTGGCATAATAAGATTCTTATTTTTTTCATTTTCATGTGGTTTGACTTTAATTTGACCATGTTTCTCCATTCCTGTGTTCTTGTAATTCATGTGAACCAAACACCCAGGTTGACAGAAATCCTATGTTTCCAAATGCTCTATTTTGCACGTGCATTCTTATCCTATTCCCGTGTTTTTCCTGTCCCTGCGTTTATAGAATCCTCCAATTCTAAGGAGCCCTTACAGATTTACTTCATTTTAAGATAGGCGTCAAAGAAAACTCTGTGTGTTATGTCCTGCTCCTGTCATGCCATCATCCACCCCACCTGAGGTGCACCATCGACAGAAGAGTTCACTTCAGCAAAGATTCCCTCTCCAGACTTTCTTTCGCCGCCTCAGATCATCTTCCCCGTTGCCGGTAGCCACGCCAACTGCATTACCATCATCGAATGAGCAGATGAACCTGAGGACTACACAGTTCCGGAAGAGAGGTCACACTCTTTCGTGTTTGCTTACGTTATACATCGGTTATTATTACCTGCTACTTTATCGTTCAAACTTGAGTTTTAAAATGCCCGTGGGCACATATCAAGGCAGCAACGAATAGTATCTGTCTACTATCTGGTTCATCTGGGGTCTTCTATGTGGTTCATGTTGGGTGGGTAACAAACAGTAGATGATCCATTGTCTATCTTTTTAAACTGAAGCTATAATCTACCTGCTATCATTAGTTTTGGATCTATCCACTCATTTGCTACCATCAGTCTTGATTTCTGCATGCACCCCTTAGGCCTTACAAAATCTAACTATTTTTTTATTATGCATGTCAGTTATTGTACACAATCGTACTGAACATGTAGAGAAAAAGAGAAGACCGTTGCGTGGGAATATAATGTCATGCAGATGCCGCTCCATGGTGGGCGAAGTGGGCCCCCCTCCCGCCATTCCAGATTGTATTCCAGAGGAAGATAATTGTTTAGATGGGGATTCAGAGGGAGCCGACCACTCCTATTTACCACCTGAGGTGTTTGCTCTAACCTGGCATGCTGATGTTGGTCATATCATGCATATGGCGCCTCACATTGCTTACGTTATACATCTTATATGTCATCATCTTAGTTTAGATTTGCTTTGTATGAATGCCACCTGTTTGGTTTCTATATCATACTCCCACCGTTCCTAAATATTTGTCTTTTTAGAGATTTTAACAAGTGACTACATACGGAGCAAAATGAATGAATCTACACTCTCAAATATGTCTATATACATCCGTATGTGGTAGTACATTTGAAATCTCTAAAAAGACAAACATTTAGGAATGGAGGGAGTATATGGGAATTATGCAATGCCATCTTCTTTAGCCAGGCATCATATACGTGAATCATGCAATGCCATCCTGTTTAGCCAGTCATCGTATATGTGAATTGTATCGTGCCATATTTTTTTCATAATGTATTCCATTTGTCAACAATGTTTATACATTCATCTACTCTTCCTGTGCATCAGGCATTTGAGTCGGTCATGGGAAAAATCTGGAGTGAAAACAAGGTCTTCTGAGAAGTCAGTGCTACCTGTCGATGCAGATTTCTTGTTGGTCACAGATAGCTCCCCAGAGGAGGATTCAGAGACAGATGACCAGTCGTATTCCCCCCCCCCCGAGGTGCATGCTCTAACTTGGCAGGGTTATATTGCTCATATCATGCATATGGTGTCTTGCATTGCCATGCCATCTGCTTAGATTAGACATGCTTTGTGTGAATGCCTCTTGTTTGATTTCTATATCAGATATGTGAATTATGCAATGCCATGTTTTCAGCCAGTTATCATATATGTGAATTATGCACTGCCATGTAGCCAGGCATCATATATGTGAATTATCTCATGCCATTTTTTTTCATTACGTATTCCATTTGTCAACAATCTGTGTATATTGAACTACTCTTCATGTGTATCAGCCATTTGGGCCGGTTATGAAAAAATCATGAGTGAAAACAAGGTCTTCAGAGCAGGCAATGGTGCCTGTTGAAGCATATATCTAGATGGTTACAGGAAGCTCCTCAGAGGAGGATTCAGAGACAGATGACCAGTCCTATATCCCACCTGAGGTGTATGCTCTAAGTTGCAATGTTTATATTTCTCATATCATGCATATGGTGTCTTGCATTGCTTAGTTTAGACATCATATGCACAATATTGAATTCCATCTGCTTAGTTTAGAGATCATACATGCGAGTGCCAGCTGCTTAGTATATGAATCAATTATGTCAATTATATCATGCCATCCTGTATACTTAGACAACATGTATGTGAATTATTTCATCCCAACCTATTTTAGAAAGACATCATATAGTTTTGTCATGTCATCCTGTTTAGATACTCATCATATGTTGAATTATGCCATTATATCATGTTAAGTTATCCATCATATATCTGAAACCACGTCATGCTATCCTGTTTAGTTAGGCATCATATATGTGAAATTGTGTCATGCTGTCCTGTTTGGTTAGACAACATATATGTGAATTACCACATCTGTCTATCTGTACGTTCAATTTCTTTTCTTGTTTATCAACCATTTGAATTGGAGGGGGTGATGGCAGTATCTAAGGGAGCAAAAACCCGTTCTTTACAAAAGATAGTGCTACCCGTCGATGCAGATAGAACCATGGTTGTACTGGCCCACAAATTAGCCCCACCACACATAATCGAGACTCTTCCAGATTGCACACTTACACCGTTAGGCAGAGAACCAGCTACAACCCATCTAACCCCAACCCCAGCGGATAGTAACCCACTTCTAGTTGACAAAGCACCATGTCCACCACAGAGTACTCCCACACGAGCAGTCTGTAAAGCAACTGCAGCGCCCAAAGCACGAAGACCACCACAGCGAACCCAAACTCCACGTTTAAAGCAGAAGAGCAACTGTTCTCAGGTCAGATTCCGTAGATATGGTCCATACTCCTTTGCTGTTGCATCATTGTATTTACTCATACCAACTACTTTCGAATTTGAAGGATCCAATTGAAACTCCAATGGCGCAACAGGTATGTTTTAAACCTATTTCTTTAACTCGATTGCTGTTCTAACTTCTTGCTCTATGTTGATTCCAGTTTCAGTTGTATAAACAGTTATGTTCTCATGTGATGCACATTACAAGTGTTGCCAATGTTATGTAGTTTCTCACACTTATATTCTATCTGTGCTGCTGTGTCTTAAAAATATATGAGTTGAACTGTGTCTCTATCTTGATTTGGCAACATAAACTAGAATGATATGGACAATACAGTGACCATAGTACATAGATATATGTTTTTTTCATGCTGTTATCCTGTCCACCTTACTACTGAACCGATTTACCAAAATGAGTTTCGTATACTACATGCTAAACCTGTGATGTGTCTGCTTGTTTCTCTTGTAGTATGCGAACAGAATATTGGAGAAGAGCACCCTACTATGCAATGGTAGAGAAAGTAATGAAGATAAGGTTCAAGATAGTGAGACAGCCCTGTTGGTCTCCAAGAAAGGTGATAAAAACGATCTTGTAGACAGTGAGAAAACCCCACTGTCCTGCGTTGATGTAGTGTTCGAGTTACTGGCCAGTACCGCTGGCACAAGCTCTTCGAACTTGCTGCCTGAATCACTTCGGCTTCTTCAGTCTCAGCTACAAGCTGAAAGGCATCAGTCAGCTGTGCTGCCGCAAGAAGCCGAAGGACTGGGGAAGTCCCTGCAGAATTCAGATCATACTTTCTTGTGCAACAACAAACGCTGGAGGATTTAAGCGCCAAACAAGAGAAAGTTAATAAGCTTGCTAAGCATCTTGCCAGCATTATGGGTACCCATGATATTGTTTCTTGAGATCTTCTGAAGTGGTTTCAGTTCTGGACTTGTTTTGCTGCGACGTTTATTTGCACTGGTTGCCAACTTTGACAACCAGTGTATGTGATATGCTGCTTTGTTCCCTATATTTGCACTGGTGGCGAACTTTGATGCCCAGTGGATGTAATATGTGTAATAGTCGTGATAGCCTGGCGTAAGTTGCTTGCTTATTTATTTCCTTGTTGTCTTGTTTATTTGTTTGCTTGTAGTCAGTGCAGTTCTTTTTTCGCGGTTTGCTAGTGGCCGCAATAACCTATTTTTAAAACTAGGCCACAATAACCATGGGCTACATATTTACTATAGTGACCCTGGGCCTCCTATGGGCCGTAGAAACAATGGGCCTTCTACGAGGAGTAGCATCAATGGGCCAAACATGGGCCAATAATGGACCACATTATGGGCCTTAAACGGGCTAGAGTTGGAATCGTCCGTTCGTGGGCCGACCATAACGGGCCATCATTAATCGTCCATATTTGATGACGCTATGAAAATGGCCCAATGGATTAATGGGCCACAAACGGGCCGACTGTAACCACGGGCTGAATTTGGCCCACAATCAGAAAAGGCCAGTAACAAGCCGTAAGTAACCGAATGCTGGAAATGAGCCCTAGAATAAATGGGCCCTTAGAAGGCCGAAAGATAACATGGGCTTGAAACGACCCAATGGAATAATGGGTCGTTAATGGGTATAAAGCGATATACTATTCATTACGGGCCAGTTTCACCACGTGTCGTTAATGGGCCAAGAGTTACAAAGTGCCTCATTGTAACGCCCACGATGCGGCTATATCTCCCACGTGTCGAGGCACGACTTAGAGGCATAACCACATTGTGGTATTGTCGCAAGAAGGGTTATCTTCACACAATCCCATGTAATGAACAAGAATGGGATAACGAGAGTTGGCTTACAATCGCCACTTCACACAATACATAAATTAATTCATACATCATCCAAAATCCACACATAGACCGACTACGGTCAAATCCAAATGAAAATAAGATAACCCCAAATGCTAGATCCCCGATCATCCCAACTGGGCTCCACTACTGATCATCCGGAAAAGAAACATAGTAACGACCACGTTCCTCGTTGAACTCCCACTTGAGCTCGGTTGCGTCATCTGCACTGGTATCGTCGGCACCTGCAACTGTTTTGGTAGAATCTGTGAGTCACGAGGACTCAGCAATCTCACACCTGCGAGATCAAGACTATTTAAGCTTATAGGAAAGGATGGTGTAATGAGGTAGAGCTGCAGCAAGCACTAAGCATATATGGTGGCTAACATAGGCAAATGAGAGCGAGAAGAGAAGCAACGCAACGGTCGCGAAGCTTGAAATGATCAAGAAGTGATCCTGAAACTACTTACGTTCATGCATAACCCAGACCGTGTTCACTTCCCGGACTCCGCCAAAAAGAGACCATCATGGCTACACACACGGTTGATGTATTTTAATTAAGTCAAGTGTCAAGTTCTCTACAACCAGACATTAACAAATTCCCATCTGCCACATAACCGCGGGCACGGCTTTCGAAAGATAATACCCTGCAGGGGTGTCCCAACTTAGCCCATTATAAGCTCTCACGGTCAACGAAGGATAAACCTTCTCCCGGGAAGACCCAATCAGTCTCGGAATCCCGGTTTACAAGACATTCCGACAATGGTAAAACAAGACCAGCAAAGCCGCCCGAATGTGCCGACAAATCCCGATAGGAGCTGCACATATCTCGTTCTCAGGGCACACCGGATGGGCAAGACGTTGGGTTGGCATAGACCCTGGTTGCCCAGGGGGCGCCGGACATCGCCCAGTTTGGGCCAGCACTCGAAGGAGCACTGGTCTGGGGGGTTAAATAAAGATGACCCTCGGGCTCGCGAAAACCCAAGGGAAAAAGGCTTAGGTAGGCAATTGTAAAACCAAGGTTGGACCTTGCTGGAGGAGTTTTATTCAAGGCGAACTGTCAAGGGGGTCCCATAAATCACCCAACCGCGCAAGGAACGCAAACTCAAGGAACATAACACCGGTATGACGGAAACTAGGGCGGCAAGAGTGGAACAAAACACCAGGCATAAGGCCGAGCCTTCCACCCTTTACCAAATATATAGATGCATTAATTAAATAAGAGATATTGTGATATTCCAAAATATCCATGTTCCAACATGGAACCAACTTCAACTTCACCTGCAACTAGCAACGCTATAAGAAGGGCTGAGCAAAAGCGGTAACTTAGCCAAACAACGGTTTGCTAGGAGAGGATGATTAGAGGCTTGACATGGCAAAATGGGAGGCATGATATAGCAAGTGGTAGGTAGCGCAGCATAGCAAAAGAACGAACAACTAGCAAAGCAAAGATAGAAGTGATTTCGAGGGTGTGGTCATCTTGCCTGCAAGGTTCTCAGAGTTGTCGAAAGCTTGATCCTCGTAAGCGTACTCAATAGGTTCCTCGTTCACGAAATCGTCTCCCGGCTCTACCCACAGCAAGAACACAAGCAATGGAACCACAATCAATCGCGGGAAAAGCACAAGCAAGATGATGCAATACATGCATGATATGCGAGATATGATATGCGATGCGTATGCGTGCTCCGGAAGAAAAAGGAATGAGATGATTTCGGTCGAAATCGATATAAAGATCACCGGAAATGGATGGACGGTTTGCAAATGGCAAACAAAACAAGAATGACATAAATCTGCGATTAACAGCAGGATAGCACTTAGAATACATCAAGTAACTATGCTACATCACCCCAACATAGCAACAAAGCATATGGCAGTAATCTACAGGAGATGCTTCACAAAAGATGAACACTGAGCTACGGCTAGATCACACCATAACAGGTTCAAACAAGCATGGCAAAAGTGCAAAAGATATCAGCTTCACAGACTTGGTGAAAATACTGAACATGGCTGAAACAGCATCAGGTAGCAATATTCAGAGCAAGTCAAACACATGCTACAGGAACTTATCATAGCAAAACAAGGCATGGCATGAATCTACTAAAAGCATAGAACAAAAGTCCCTTACTGGCCATGAGCCAAAAAGGACCAGAAGGTATGATGGCACCCATGTAATCATAGGAAGTTTCGTTAACATGTTTCAGACTTAGCAGAAAACAGAGCATGGCATTAACAAAAATATAAAGGCATTTTTGTGAGCTCGATTCACTCATCACAAAGCAATGCATGACAAAAAAGCATACCTACAGTAAGATGGAATCTTTATGAAGCTAACCATGGCAAGAGCAAGTTCATAGCATGTATGGATCAACAACAACAAACTTGGCAAAACTGAATATCATGTTAACATTCTGCCAGGAACATTTTATAGCAAAAGTAGAGAAAGATTAAGACATGCTAGGGAACTCCATAATTGCAAACAGGGGCATGGATGGATAGAGCGTAACCATATCTACAAGACATCCTTACTGAACATACTCAAAAGAAGCATGGATCTCACTGTAGACACATGGATACATGGCAACAAAATAACAGTAGGTAAAAGACTTAGCAAAATCCTAAGTCCCTGACAACATAAACATCACGAAGCCTAGTTTGCATGCTTGTTCTAGTCACCACATAGATCACAAAAATACATGGCATACACCTCTGTAAATATGGCATGTCATAGATCAAAACAACTCTAGAGCTCATGCCCATAAGATGCACACATCAAATGCAACAAAAATAACAAAACATCAAGTTCTGGTAAGTAACAGCATTAAACAGCATATATCACTCTTGCACAAGATATTTTGGCATCAAGATGGACTCAAACGAGCATGGCACAATGGAACAAAACGGAGAGCATCTCGTGACGAACATTTCGATATATCGCACGCATGAAACGGAGAAGTATACAATGAGATATGATGCAATGAACAGAGCAACAAAATGTGAACAACACGGGACTTGGATTATTTCGGGGTCAACCTTCTTCCCAGATCTAGGGTTCTCCGGGCGCGGATGCCGAGGCAGCGGCAGCTCGCCAGAGATCGGGGCGGAGAGGGAGGAGGAGGCGCCGGCGGGGACGAGGACGAGCGCCGGAGAGGGAGGAGGCCGGCCGGAGGAGGTGCGGCCGCGGGGTCGGGGCGCGCGGGTGGAGCGGCGGAGGCGGCGG
>NC_057796.1:201633839-201726013 GCF_018294505.1 Triticum aestivum | reverse complement strand
GTTGGCTCGGGGCGGCGGCGGCGATTCGTCCGGCGCCGGGCGGACGTGTCCGGCGCGCGGAGGAAGGGGAAGACTAGAGTTTGGACCCGGATTTGGACGAGGACATATTTATAGCTAGAGGGAGCTAGGAGACTCCAAATGGAGTGCGGTTTTCGCCCACACGATCGTGATCGAACGACCGAGAGCATGGAGGTGACTTATATGGGTTATTGGGCTGTTTTGGAGGGGTGTTGGGCTGCACACTCAAAAGGCCTTTGCGGTTACCCGGTTAACCGTTGGAGCATCAAACGACCTCCAAATGGAACGAAACTTGACAGGTGGTCTACCGGTGGTATACCAAGGCCACTTGGCAAACCTCGGTCCATTCCGAGAACGTTTAACACCCGCTCACGAAAAGAAACAAGAGGGGTGCGCCGATGCATGTGGGAGTGTCGGAATGCAAAACGGACAACGGGGAAAATGCTCGGATGCATGAGACGAACACGTATGCAAATGAGATGCACATGATGACATGATATGAGATGCATGACATGAACAAAATGCAAAACGAAAATGAAAGCCAACCACGGAGGGAATATCATAACACATAGCCGAAAATGGCAAGAGTTGGAGTTACAAATATGTAAAGTTACATCCGGGGTGTTACACTCATATGGGCCGAAAGACGTCATGGGCCAGACATGGGCCAGAAGTTACAATGGGCTTGAATCATATTGGACGACCCAGATGACGCTACTGGGCCTAATTCGGATAGACGTAACGGGCCCTGGGTTAGCGGGCTGTAAATAGGCTATGTGCGAACATGCCATTAACAGGCTTTCCGTGGGCCGGCCTGCTATCTTTTGACCAAGTCAAAAGGGCCGGCCTTTTCATAGGAATGGGCCTCTGTTGGGCTGTTCCATGTGTTGATGTATCATTGGCGCATTCTGTCCAATGAGTGGATGACATCTGTCCCAACAGTGAGCCGACACGTGTTTCCTCCAGCCAATGATAATTTTACACGTGGAAAATCCCCATTGGTCCGGGCTGATGAAGGGTACGGTGAAGGAGATATCCTGGGCATTGAATGCATGTGTGATGGTTTAAAAGGCAATCTGTTTACAATAATGGAACAAGAGTATCAGTGGGCGAGTACCATTATTAATTTTACAGCAGATCAAGGTCAAAGGCAGTTGAAGCAAGAGGCAGTCGGCAACGTGCTAGGCAATTTTTCTTACTGCATCAATACTCACTGTTACATATGGTGGTCTGCAGCTGCGCAGTGCTTACTACACCGCGCACAGTCTATTGAGATATGGATGTTACTTATGATTCATCGGTCATCCGAACTAATCAGGTGATATCCATCCAGTTTACTTTATCAGTACTTATTAATTTTTTGCAAACAACCACTCTGCCCTATAGTGTTGTTATATATAGCTGTCGCCCTCGCGTCCGGTTCACGTGTCCGCGCCAGCTTACAACGCCGTGGCCGACTCGCTGTCCGCGCCGGCTTACAAACGTCGTGGCCGACTCACCCGTCTGCACCGGTTTACCACGCCGCGGCCGGTTCACCCGTGAGCGACTTCAACTTCACCTAGCAATCGTTAATTTCATGGCGGATTATTTCCGGCCAGGCACATCAGGTGATATCCATCTAAAATATATTTTATTGGTACATATTATTTTTTATCAAAGAGCAGTTTATCTTTGTCTTGGTCTGCAATATTGTTGATGCAGGACAATTGTTCACTACATCAAAACGATGTGGTTAACTCGCTCATCCGCACTGGCTTACAATGCCACGGCCGGCTCATCTGTCTGTGCCGCCTCTGATGCAACGGTCGTCTTTACCATCCGTTTCTCACGGCCTGGTCTATATCAACATACCGGGCCACACCCGTCTGCGTGAGCTGATTATTGGGTATAAGCAAGTCACTGCTTGGGAAGTCCGGTTTTTCTTCCAAAAAAATTGGAGGCAAATTATCATGTATTATCAGCCGCCGTCTGCACTGGATGGTTCAAATGGGCGGGCGCACAAGTCGCCGCCACTACAGTTTGGTCAACTTCAAAACATCCAGTTGGAAGGAACCATTGGCCGAGTTGCTGACACAGCTCATACGGGATCATTTATAACCCGCCGCAGTCACTTCAACCTTCTGTGGATTCACATCGCGCTATCAATACCAATGATATACACCTTATGCTATGATCAATATGGAGAATCTCAAAGCCAACTCCTCGAGTCGACTTGAGACTCGGGGGCTACAATGATATGACTCGTCAGCATTGGTCGGTTTCAATGCATTCAAGAACTCCGGGTCATTGGAGGGAAAAATAACCCGGTCCTGGAGGCTACCGCCATATTGGTAAAAAGTTTAAAGGCCGTCAGAAAATTTCCGGCTGAAAAAGAAGGAGTCCGGTCTAAATCCGGCTCAAGAGACTTGACATCTCCCACAAGGCATTGAAGCTCTTAATATCCGGTTTAAAATCCGGTTCAAGGTAAATTTGTCTATCACAAAACTTTGAAACTCTCAATATCTGGTTTAAGAACTTCCGGTTAAAAAAGAATTTATCTCTTGCAAAGTTTGAGTTCTCAGGGAAAATTAAAGGGACCAAAGAGTCTGTTACAAAGCACAACTCAAACATAGGTACCCTACTTTAAGGACCATTGGGAGTTAATCGTATTCGAATTTAGCTTAACCCTTTTGGTGTGACCCTGATCGTATTCGAATCAGAGTCGTTAAATATTCTCATGATCACTAGGGGGCTTCCTGTTCAAACATAGGTCATATTCGAACCAAAGAGAACATAGCTGTCGATACCCTTTTGATCGGCACACTGCCGAGCTCATTGGGGAGTTTCTTGGTCATATTTGAACCATAAGTCAACCCCCTTTGGGAACCGACGTGGATCGTATTCGAATCAGCGCTGTTAAACAACTCTCAAGGTCATTTGGGGGCTTCCTGTTCAAACATAGGTCGTATTCGAACCAAAGAGAACATAGCTGTCGGTACCCTCTTGATCGGCAACGCCAAAGCCACTGGGGGCTATATGATCGTATTCGAATCTTAGCTTAACCCCTTTGGGACGGTTTTCTGATCGTATTCGAATCAGAAGCCTCAAAATTTTTGAAGTCTCTTTTTGCAAATAATTTTTGGGATTTTATTTGAAAGCTCTTTTGAACACATCTAAAGTGTATATGAGTGGTTTCTATTTAAACCCGGCTTGATTTTCGATGATAAGTCGCCGGTTTATGACAATCATCATCTATGCGGAAGCATTGGCTTCTAAGGATAGGGTTATCACACTTACTGCACAGGTATCATAAGCCGGCAGTACAATTCAATATCACAGGTATGATATTGTTTATACATGATTATGTTTAAACTGGCCCTGGCTATGGACTTTAAGCCGCCGGTATGTTTTGAATTGCGCCATTGGAATCATGCGCGTATCAAAGATTGGGTTGTCACCCTTATCGTGCAGGTCATATAAACCGACAAATGCAAATTCAATATCACAAGTATGATATTATAGTTATGATTCATAACAGGCTTATATGTGACTCCTTTTTTACACATCAGTGGTCATATGTAAGATATTATGACCCGCCCTGCGGTAAACCGCCGAGGGTTCTTGTGATCTACTTGCGTGCAGGATAAGACTACATTTGGGTGGTTACCCGCCCTGGTTTTTGACATTAAGTCGCCAGGGCATATGTTGTTTAAACTTTGCAGGATTTACAAAGCTATGACTTACATAAATGATTAAATTCAAGCCCATCATCATAGATGGAAATTGGTGTCTCAAAAGGGTTATCAATTCTTGATTTTCTCAAAGGCTATAAGCCGCCGGGTTGTACAAATTCCGGCTTACAATGGAGGCGTATTAAGTTGCCATCGGCCAAGAGCCGCCGAGTATTTAAACTCCGGATTGACTTATCAGCTGATGAGGTATTCAAAGTCGCTTTGGCGCAATGGCTATTATTTTATCAATGGATATGATTTATTCTACAATGGAAAGAATAGTCCCGAGTCGCTGCAGGCTTACAACCCGGCACTTGGGGGCTACATTATTCAAATTGATATTACATCAAATATGCAAGCCCCATGTCACTGCCAGCATGCACCATGGCACTTGGGGGCTAATGCAAAGTCATTTTTTGCTCAACTTATTGAAGACCCGACTCATCACATTCTAAATGAGCCGGCCCTTAGGGGCTACCAATTGCTCCTGTCAAAAATTCAAGGTACACAAGCCTTAATCCATTATATTGAAAGATCCACAATTCAGTTGATAGAGTACAAAGCTCTTAACCTTGTGGACGTGGGTTCAAGCCCCATGGTGGAGATTACATCATATACTGTTATTTATCAATGATCATATTTACAAAGTCCCTGCTCATTATTGCATAATGACCCGACCCTTGGGGGCTACGCTGGTTGAAGTTTATATGAGCATAAGGCAATTACAAGTCCCAGGTTGCTGCAAGCATGACAACCCGGCACTTGGGGGCTACATAATATGGAGTATTCAGTTGTTACTAGTGACTGAGATGAACAATATGGATTTCTTCAAAGTGGCAGCATTTATATTGAAGCAAGTCTTAAGCCATCACTTTGTTCTACTCAAGACTTGGGGGCTACAGGTATTATATTATTATAAAAGAAATATTTTCAAATTGTTTGTTTTGAGCAAACCAGATTGACCCGGCGTCACCAATCATTATGACCCTGTGTCTACAACCCGGCGTCATCAATAATCATGAACCAGCGTTGGCAACAATCATGATCCGGAATTATCAGCTTTTATAACCCGACAATGGTGGTAATCATAAACCGGCAAGTTTTACATCTTCAAGCCGGCTGGATATCAGTTGAATATTTCAGAGACTAATATTTTTGTCAAGTCAGAGCATTAATAGCCAATTCAAATGGATTCTTTATTTACAAGAGCCAATATCAGCAAATGGATTATGAAGCTGGCCTATTGACCCGGATATTCCGGGAGAAAATGTCAAGGACTCAAGGATGATCAGGTGCCGGTTTACAAGAATATTTAACCCGAAGCACAACCTGTCAAATTTGTTCTTGTGTTTATGTTGCAGGATCAGTTTAACATGGATAAATCCAAATTAAACTAGGGCCTAATGTCGGGGATATACCTCGCGGTATGACCCGGCCGGACTTGGCATTTCACTGATGACCCGGCGGAGGACTAGCGACTCATGGGTCTGGCGGCTCATTGGTCAGATAGATCATGAACCAGACGGCTCATGGATGGCCCCGATGGCGGGTCAGATGGAAGACAAGGCCCAAGGCCCAGAAGGCCGGCTCACGTTTATGATGGGCCGGCTTAAGAAGAAAGGGATGATGAATATTTCCTTTACGAGGAAGCAAGACCCGGACTTGTAATTAACTTGTAAGAGAAGATAGACTAGTCCTAGTCCTACTAGGACTCCACATGTAACCCGCCCCTCTAACTTATATAAGGAGGGGCAGGGCACCCCAAAGAGGGACAAGCAACAAGAAATAATCTCTAGGGCTAAACACCGAGAGCCGGAGCCGGCGACTCTCCCGTGATCATAATGAGACCTAGCCTCAAACAACACGTAGGGTTGTTACCGGATGATGTTTCTCGGGGCCCGAAGCTGTCTAAACCCTTGTCTTGTGCATTGATCCGCCCTGCGTCTCTCATCCCAATCAACCCCTCTCAAGCTACTACATAGATGCGCTGGCCTCACGACGAAGTCCTCACGCTAAGGACATCTGCCGTGACAATTCCACGACAACTTCTATGACACACGATTTATCGTCATGGAAGTGGACACTTCCGTGATGATAATTTTGGTAATGCCATGGAACACTTCTACGACAGCAGAGGTATGACTATCTTGATTCTGTCATAAAATCGTCAAGGATGTACATGCATGACAGAAAACGTGACCTACTGTGACAAACACGTATCATCACGGAAGTGTTTTTTTTGTAGTGCTCGTCTCACCATAGCAAAGACTAGTAAAAAATGATTGGTAGTCAGCCCTTGGTGGCTCATCAAGCGAACCCCAGAATGAGATTTTGCAATGGTGAGCAAATCTCTCTAGTGATATGGTATATGAATTTTCATAAAGTTTAAATGACACCCTAGACTCACGGGGATGGAATTTAAATCCTTTGACAAATGATTCAGTGAGGGTGTGGTGTTGATTGCACTTATTGAAATGTAGGGACCGAGACCGGCATTGTGAACATATTGCTCAAATTCCTCCTTAATGCCCACATGCACCATATAGTCATCGCACGACCACAAGCATGTTTGGTGGCGGCATCTCGTATGGAACTTTCACTTGGTTCAACATAAGACCGACGAACGGAACTGTCACTAGAGGATTCCTCCGAGGATCTCCTCTTCGAAGACCTCCTTCCAAAGAGGTTCATCATATTCGCGTACAATTTTCTGAAATTTTTTGGATGACAATATTTTGTCAACAAAACTTTACAAGATTGATAGCAACTGCTCATAGGGATACATAGAGGCCATAGCAAGCATTCAAACTACTTAGAACTCTAAGAATTCAACATGCAAGCTCATCTACAGCAGCACCAATAGTAGCTAATTATTCAAAATATAAACCACTAAAGCAAAAACTAATTGGACAAACGGAGGAGTCACATACCAAGCAACAATCCCCCGAAACAGTTTCAGAAATGGAGCTTCGAGCAAAGAGATTGAAATCCGTGGGTTTGAGAGCAAGAACACGAGAGAGAGATCAATGGTGATTTTTTCTAGAGGTAGGTGGTGATGTGGGATGAAGAGATAAGTGGGGGGCCCATGTGGGGACCACAACCCACCAGGGCGCGCCTGGGGGTCCTGGCGCGCCCAGGTGGGTTGTGCCCACCTGGTGCACCTCCCTATGATATTATTTGCACCAAAAATTCTTAAATAATCATAAAAACATCTTATTAAATTTTTAGAGTATTCTGAGAACTTTTATTTTTGGGTCATTTTTTTATTGCATGGGAAATTCAGAAAACAGACAAAACATGGCATTTTATTTTATTTAACTAATAAAAACAGAAAACAAAAGGCAGGGACATAAGTTAATGCTTACTAAATTCATCAACTTCATACCTCTAAAAAATGATCCATTAATAAGGTTGATCAGGTCTTATCAAACCACTTTCGATTAGCATGAAACCGAAGAACTTTCGTAAATCACTAAGTTATCTCAACGGGGATATGAATGTCCCCAACAATAAGCATTTCATATTTCTTTTTGACAGTAGGTAGAGGTAGTTGAAAACTTCCAATAGTGATTGTCGGAGATTTTTCAATAACATCAATACCATTCACTTGGAATTGTTTCTTCGGAAAGTGCACCGTATGCTCATTACCATTGATATGAAAAGTGACTTTGCTTTCATTGCAATCAATAACAGCCCCTGCAATATTCAAGAAGGGTCTACCAAGGATAATTGACATGTTGTCGTCCTCGGGCATCTCAAGTATAACAAAGTCAGTCAAAATAGTAACATTAGCAACAACAACGGGCACATCCTCACAAATACCGATAGGTATGGCAGTTGATTTGTCATCCATTTGCAATGATATTTCAGTAGGTGTGAGTTTATTCAAATCAAGTCTTTTATATAAAGAGAAAGGGATAACACTAACACCAGCTCCTAAATCACATAAAGCAGTTTTCACATAATTTCTTTTGATGGAGCAAGGTATAGTTGGTATTCCCGGATCTCCAAGTTTTTTAGGTACTCCATCCTTAAAAGTATAATTAGCAAGCATAGTGGAGATTTCAGCTTCCGATATTTTTCTCCCTTATTGGTGATGATGTCTTTCATGTACTTTGCATAAGGAGGCATTTTTACGATATCAGTCAAGCGAGTATGCAAAAAGATTGGCCTCAGCCTTTCAGCAAAGCGTTCAAATTCTTCATCATCTTTCTTTTTAGTTGACTTAGGTGGAAAGGGCATAGGTTTTTGAACCCACGGTTCTCTTTCTATACCGTGTGTTCTAGCAATAAAGTATCGTTTATCATATGTAGTATTCTTGGGTTGTGGGTTATCAAGATCAACTACAGGTTCTATCTCAACATCATTGTCTGGTTCTTTACTATTTGTTTGAGTATTTTCATGAACCCCATCATTATCTTTTCCATTATCAGAAGGTGAGTGTTCATTACCGACTGAGTTTCAGCATCAGAGCTAGAAATTTCATTATCATTATTAGGAGGTTTTTCTACTTCAGGTTCACTAGAGGCATGCAAAGTCCTATCATTTTTCTTCTTCTTTTTCTTTTTAGAAGGACTACGTGCATCAGTGTTAAATCTTTGAGGGTCTTGTTCAATAATTTTTGGGTGTCCCTTAGGATAAAGTGGTTCCTGAGTCATTTTACCTCCTCTAGTTGTGCAACGCCCACGATGCGGCTATATCTCTCACGTGTCGAGGCACGGCTTAGAGGCAGAACCGCATTGTAGGTTTTGTCGCAAGAAGGGTCATCTTCACACAATCCCATGTAATGAACAAGAATGGGATAAAGAGGGTTGGCTTACAATCGCCACTTCACACAATACTTAAATAAATCATACATCATTCAAAATATACACATAGACCGACTACGGTCAAATCCAAATGAAAAGAAGATAACCCCAAATGCTAGATCCCCGATCGTCCCAACTGGGCTCCACTACTGATCATCAGGAAACGAAACATAGTAATGAGCAAGTTCCTCGTCGAACTCCCACTTGAGTTCGGCTGCGACACCTGCACTGGCATCATCGGCACCAGCAACTGTTTTGGTAGAATCTGTGAGTCACGAGGACTCAGCAATCTCACACCCGCGAGATCAAGGCTATTTAAGCTTATGGGTAGGATAGGGTAATGAGGTGGAGCTGCAGCAAGCACTAAGCATATATGGTGGCTAACATACGCAAATAAGAGCGAGAAGAGAAGCAACGCAATGGTCGAGAAGCTAGAAGTGATCCTGAAACTACTTACATTCAAACATAACACAAGAACCGTGTTCACTTCCCGGATCCGCCGAAAAGAGACCATCACGGCTACACACGCGGTTGATGCATTTTAATTAAGTCAAGTGTCAAGTTCTCTACAACCGGATATTAACAAATTCCCATCTGCCACATAACCGCGGGCACGGCTCTCAAAAGATTATGCCCTGCAGGGGTGTCCCAACTTAGCCCATCATAAGCTCTCAGGGTCAACGAAGGATATTCCTTCTCCCGGGAAGACCCGATCAGTCTCGAAATCCCGGTTACAAGACGTTTCGACAATGGTGAAACAAGACAAGCAAGACCACCCGACTGCGCCGACAAATCCCGATAGGAGCTGCACATATCTCGTTCTCAGGGCACACCGGATGAGCTAAGCGTACAGGTACCAACGTAACCCAAGTTGCCAAGGTTGGGCCTTGCTGGAGGAGTTTTATTCAAAGCGAACCGTCAAGGGGTTCCCATAACACCCAACCGCGTAAGGAACGCAAAAATCAAGGAACATAACACCGGTATGACAGAAACTAGGGCGGCAAGACTGGAACAAAACACAAGGCATAAGGCCGAGCCTTCCACCCTTTACCAAGTATATAGGTGCATTAATTAAAATAAGAGATATTGTGATATCCCAACATATCCATGTTCCAACATGGAACCAACTTCAACTTCACCTGCAACTAACAACGCTATAAGAAGGGCTGAGCAAAAGTGGTAACATAGCCAAACAACGTTTTGCTAGGAAAGGATGGTTAGAGGCTTGACATGGCAATATGGGAGGCATGATATAGCAAGTGGTAGGTAGCGCGACATAGCAATAGAGTGAACAACTAGCAAGCAAAGATAGAAGTGATTTCGAGGGTATGGTCATCTTGCCTGAGATCCCGCAAGGAAGAAGAACGAGTCCATGAAGAAGACAAACGGACGTAGTCGAATGAACCCTCACAACTCCGGAACGAAACCGGAAAGAAGCAAACAACATAGTAAACAACCACCACATACACATGGCATGATGCACAAACAGGTATGATGCATGTCCGGTTCAAATATGCATGGCATGGCAAAGTGCACAAACAAAACTACAAATTAAGTGGGGCTCAATATGCAACGGGTTGCATATTGGAGAAACAACACATAAATTATTTAGTTCTCTCCCGGTTATGTACCCAACAATATTAAATGTTGTTAAACATGGCAAGAGGTGAAGCATAAGTAAACTAACTGTTTAGGCAAGTTTAAATGAGGCCGGAAATAACAAATAACAATTCCGGAAAATCCCCATATGTCATTTAGCAATTTAAAGCAAACAACAATTTTAAACGTTTTAAATGTTATTATCATGATGCGGATGACATATGCAAGTTTTAAGCAATTTTATAGAAATGTTAACATGAGCATGATACGAGGCATTTGTCGCCATGGCGGAACGAAAAGGGTGCCATGGCGGTGAAAAGGAAATGGTGCCACGGCAACATCCCGATTCCGGCAAATCGATTGAGATGCTGGTGCAAAGGAACAAGTGTGGGTGCGCGAAACATGCAAGAGTGACGGGGAGTGATCCCGGTTACTGGGTATCCCACGTGTCGAAGACGGTGCCAAACGAGGGAACAACTAACGTTCACGGGCGGATACAACATCTAAACATGCATCTCATAAAACACATGCTTTCGTCCACGGACGGTCGTCTCGGCGGTTATACCTTCGAAGCGTGCGTTTTTGGAACGGGTCGAGTTCAAAGTGGGAGTAGTGGTACACGCGGAGGTAGTCGAACTTGACGGTTCCGTTACACGGGTCTTCGGCGACGGTAGTGGTACACACGTTCGGGAAGCAGTTTACGGCGATGGTAGTCGAACTTGCTGATCCGAGGGGTACTTTTGGTGGTCTCGGTCTTGGCGTTGGTAGATGTACACGACAATCGTAGTGGTACTATGCGTCATCGGACTTGTCGAATCCAAACTCTTCGAAGGCCGTCGTGGTACTTAGCGCTTGCAAGGCAGCAGCGAGGAGGCGAACGAGGCCGCTGGGACTCGAGCGATGAGTGGCGTGCGGCTGCTGGTGAATGGGATCCACGCCGATGGGGTCAACGCGGGCTCGTGCGTGGCCTCCAGCGGGACTTGGCGAATGATGCAGAAGCAAGGCAGCAGCGACACTGCTCGTGCGGCTTGGCGGGTGGCCTGCGGTGGAGGTCAACTCCGACGGGGACGGGTCACTGGAGTCAGATCCGGCCAGGAACGGGCAAGGGTGGCGGAGGCCAGCCGGATCTGGATGGGGTTGGAGGAGGACTGCGCTCCCGCGGTTGAAGACGAACGGCGATGACGCGGCACTCTAGGAGGTAGCAGGGCACGGGGACGGCAGAGGCGTCGGTAGGTAGCAACGGCGCTGGGGAAGGCAACGGTGCTGGGTAGCAGCGGAGGTTGTTGGCTGGCGCAGGGGAGCGACGGAGGCGTCACATCGGACGAGGCGACGCACAGGAGGTGGCCGACGTTCGCCATACGAGCTCGAGGAGGAAGGAGGCGCCGGGCAACGCGCGGACATGGAGGAGAGGGAGGATGCGGCAGTGGCAGGAGGAAGAACGGGCGAGGGGGAGCTCTCCCGGTGGAGGCGACGAGGGGATCGGGCGCAGGGAGCTCCTCTCCCTGGCAGCGACATGTGCCGGCGGCACGGGAACGAGGGGGGAGAGATGGGGATCGGGAGAGAGCGTGGTGAGGGGCTAGGGTTATAGGCGTGACTGGGCCTTGGGCCAAATGGACTGCGGGGAAGCAGGCCGGCCTGGCTGCTGGGCTCTCTTCTCTCTCTCTCACTCTAAAGAAAAAGAAAAGAAAATAGAGATAAGAAAGAAAAGAAAGGGAGGTTAGGGGAAGAAGTTGGACACGCGGATAATTATCCCGGACTCACAAAAATGTGCTTGTTCCGAGAAAATAGAAAAGGCCATGATTGAAAGATTTAAATTCAAACTCATTTGATTTAAATTCGAATGATTTGAATAGGAAGTGAGGGTTGGGAAGGTCCAAAAATGTTCGGATTTTTGGTGGAGCTCCGGAATATGATGAAAGAATATATGGCAAGGTTGGAGACCAAGAATTAAGATAACAAAGGCATTGGGATAATTTGCAAGTGTGTTATGGTGATTTCCAAATTAAAGAAATATTTAATATAGCTCCCTAATATTGGGAGGATATGTTATAAAGAGAAGTCACCCTTCCCTCGATTTAAATAGATCAACCATCTATGCAATTTATTAGTTGAGTTGAGATGCAAAGATTAATGACATGATGGCATGATGACATGATGCAATCCAAAAATAAAAGAGCAAGCACAAAAGAAACACACGGTGATCATGAAAATATGGAAGTCTTCTGAAGCGTCGGTCTCGGGGCGTCACAACACTCCTCCACTTACAAGAGATCTCGTCCCGAGATCTAAGGATGGCGCCGGAGAGAAATGGAAGAGGAAGAGGTAAAACAAAGTTGCTTCTTTGAC
The DNA here is from genome assembly GCF_018294505.1 of Triticum aestivum. NCBI lineage: Eukaryota > Viridiplantae > Streptophyta > Magnoliopsida > Poales > Poaceae > Triticum > Triticum aestivum. Next base: position 201,713,532 of record NC_057796.1, on the reverse strand, counting down.
AAACGAGTGAAACCCACAAACCTTTAGAGGTTGAACAAATCGAAAGAAAGAATACAATGGAGGTGAACGAGATTGCAAACACTGCGTTAGCAGAGAAGAACAAAGAACATGATGAGAACCAAGAGCTTAGGGGTCAAGATAGATTTTGAAGTGACTCTGGTTAAAATAAGATAGAGTAGGATTAAGAATGATATAATTTGGACAGCACTCCGACTGAAAATGGAAGGAATGAACATGAACTTGAGAAGATGGGATGATACTTGATGAAATCAACAACACACTGCCTCCGGAACTATTGAAAAATGGCACAAGGGGTAAGAAAGATTTCAGTCCGCACTCTGGTTGAGGAAGGAGGCAAAACTTGATAAGATGAGAGAGCTCGAATGAAAACACGACACTTCGTTTAAATGGATAAGCAAGGAAAAGAACATGATCTCCAATATGAGATGATGGGTCGAAGAAAACATCACAATGCCTTCGGGACAAATGAAAGAGTGGAATCAAGAGAACAGATAAGAGAACAACAACTTCTATCACAATTGAATTTGAAAGAGCCTCCTTAAAAAGAAGGATTGAACGGAGTTGTTGGAAAACCAACAACGAAAAGAATAAGCTTGTAGTGGACTTATGGAAACATCTCAACATTATGAGGTGACAAACGGACACTAAAGGAAGCCATTGATTTGAGTGAGAGCGCCAAGGCGATGAAAAACTTCTTTCACCAAGAGGATAGGAGAAAACTTGGATCATTGATAAGCACCATAATAGCAACATTCCTTAGGGAAGGCTTTAGGTGAAACATGACACAAGATAAATCCAATGAAGAGATTGGTGGATTTAAAATATCTCATTCTTGACAACATGTGAATCATGAAACGCGAACTCAAATTGTCAAGAATGACATAACACCACCTCAAATGATAAGGTAGAATGAATTGCACTTTGGAATGCAGGAAGAAGAATATTTGAGCTCTTCCAACAAGAATCTTGAGAACACTTCAAGAATGAATTAAATCCTTGATGAACCACCATGAAGAAACTCCATGAAGAACTCCGGTAAAAAAAAGGATGATAGAAAGAAAGAGAAGTTGAAAATACAAGGTGAAGCCTTGCGATGATTTAGATGGAGCTTCGCGGCGAGATAATGCGGAAAACTTGGAACTCCGGAAAAGAAAAGATGAAGCATCTCGAACCGAGAATGTGACTTGATGAACAACTCTAGAAAGAAGAAATTAGATCACTTGGATGAAACAATAATAAGAATTACTTTATGCGTATCCTTCACCAATGAAATTGATGACAATCAACGGATTTGGCATACTACTTATTCTCGTTGAAAGGATTAAGATAGATATAGAGCAAACTTGAGAACAGTCTTCAACAATCCTCTGGTAGGATTGGAAAGAACGAATGAATTGATATGATAACCAAGGAAGAGAACTCTTGAATGAACCACCGTAAGAATTGGAAATGAAAGTAGCAAAGGCACAATTCACCGGGAAGAATTAGAAAACGAATAAAGATACTTGACAGAATTTAGATACATGAGAATGAAGAGATCATGAACTAATTAGCGGATATTTGAACGATGCACCGGTAAGATTTGGAGAATGAGATCTGAAAGCTGAGAATGAATAACTATGACATGATGGCTTTCGGAGGAAAGAAATGGAAACAACTCATGAAATGCTCCGGATGGGTATGAAAAGAATTCTCGCAATCGAAAATAATTATGAGAGGATGGCAACACGCTTGAACTTCGCATCTTTGAGAAAACGGATAAGATTGAAGAGAAACTCTTCTTCAGTCTTCAAAATCCGAGAATGACGACGAGAAACACCACCACGAATTGTTGAGGCACTCCGAAACAACGAAGAATATAAATGTTGAGCCAAAGATGAAAAGAATTTGAAGCGATCTTGGAGAAGGCATCTGACTGCTGAAAATTCATTCTTACGTCAAACTTCAAAAAGAATTTGGGAATAGCTTCGGGAAAATTAGAAGAGTCAGGTAAGATCATGGGAAAAGACCTGTGGGTTAGTGCCCATTCAAAACACCTTTCGAAAAGATTGCTTGAAAGATATTGCACCGGTTGAATTAAATGGCTCAAAAGAGATAACAACCTCAAAATAGCTTGAACGGATTAGGGATGACAACACGAATCTCCTGAGATATCTTCAGCACTCTAGAACAAATGAATGGCGAGAAGTGGATGATTAAGAGATGCACCGGCATGAGAAAACATTAGAAAGGAGGAAAGGGATATGATCAACACCGAAAGCTTGAATTGGATCCACCGGAGAATAAAAGAGAACGGAGAATGATAAACTTGTCGCTTCCTTAGCATCTTTATGGGAAATCATCGGATAAGAACATTGAAAGAAATGAATGGAAAAACTTCCCATCAATAAAAACAAAGGATACTTGATTAAGAAATCCGAGTCCTTATAGAAAAGGGTGGGAGGGAGGGAAAAAACAAAGGCAACTTGGGACGGATGAAACAAACACCGTTGAGAAAACTTAGAGTTGATCTTGCGGATGAAGTGGATGGAATAATTTGAAGATGAAAACACCGGTTGAAAAGGTTGACAAGACAATCTCGACGATCAAAAAGGATTAGTATTCCCATAGAAATATGAGAACACCGCTTAGAATGAGGTATGGAATCCACACTTGACTTCAAAGCAACTCGAATACCACAAACCAAAACAAAACAAAGGATTTGGCTTGCAGAATAAGCCAGAAACAAACATATGATAGATCCCATATCGTATCATGTGTCTATTGGAAAGATATTCTAGGAGCTACTTGAATTCCCACTTATAAACTCCCAAAACTTTCTGGTTATGCAATCAGGTGTTGGGGATACAGGGGACGCAATATATCTCACCAAACTAACAATTCCTAGATCCAGCTGTATCCATCCGTCAACACATAACCAAGAAAACTCCGGAAATCGTGTACCTCAACCTTCGAAAAGCATCCGTTATACGAGTTATGGCAATACTCCCGAATTCCCGCCCCAGTACTGGGTGGCGTCGAGGTGATCTCACCAACAACTGCATAAAAGAGATTTTCGATTCGGCGAAACTCAGGTATTCCAAAACTGCAACCATAAAATTGTGACGACAACACCTCAGAGCTCAACTCCCCGGGACACTGCCACAACCCCTAAATGTTAGGAGGCACCAAGAACAATGTTCTCGTCACAAAACCATCAAAACGATTCCAAGATACCCGCGTGATCCTAAATTTCTTTTAGTGAAATTTGAGGAGAGGAAAGTCAAAACATCTATGTCAGGAGGCCTCACCAGAGTGACGAAGGGACCGAGGAGTAAAAAGAATCCTACTCTCCGATATATATAATCCTAAGACTCAAAACATTTTTTTCTAGACTCAACAACGTCAGCGATTCGATCAAGCAGGGGGCTCCTAAGTCGGGGATGGCTCTGATTACCAACTTGTAATGCCCACGATGCGGCTATATCTCTTACGTGTCGAGGCATGACTTAGAGGCATAACCGCATTGTAGGTTTTGTCGCAAGAAGGGTCATCTTCACACAATCCCATGTAATGAACAAGAATGGGATAAAGAGGGTTGGCTTACAATCGCCACTTCACACAATACTTAAATAAATCATACATCATTCAAAATACACACATAGACTGACTACGGTCAAATCCAAATGAAAAGAAGATAACCCCAAATGCTAGATCCCTGATCGTCCCAACTGGGCTCCACTACTGATCATCAGGAAACGAAACATAGTAACGACCAAGTTCCTCGTCAAAATCCCACTTGAGTTCGGCTGCGACACCTGCACTAGCATCATCGGCACCTGCAACTGTTTTGGTAGAATCTGTGAGTCACGAGGACTCAGCAATCTCACACCCGCGAGATCAAGGCTATTTAAGCTTATGGGTAGGATAGGGTAATGAGGTAGAGCTGCAGCAAGCACTAAGCATATATGGTGGCTAACATACGTAAATAAGAGCGAGAAGAGAAGCAACGCAACGGTCGAGAAGCTAGAAGTGATCAAGAAGTGATCCTGAAACTACTTACGTTCAAACATAACACAAGAACCGTGTTCACTTCCCGGATCCGCCGAAAAGAGACCATCACGGCTACACACGCGGTTGATGCATTTTAATTAAGTCAAGTGTCAAGTTCTCTACAACCGGATATTAACAAATTCCCATCTGCCACATAACCGCGGGCACAGCTCTCAAAAGATTATGCCCTGCAGGGGTGTCCCAACTTAGCCCATCATAAGCTCTCACGGTCAACGAAGGATATTCCTTCTCCTGGGAAGACCCGATCAGTCTCGAAATCCCGGTTACAAGACGTTTCGACAATGGTAAAACAAGACAAGCAAGACCACCCGACTGCGCCGACAAATCCCGATAGGAGCTGCACATATCTCGTTCTCAGGGCACACCGGATGAGCTAAGCGTACATGTACCAACGTAACCCAAGTTGCCAAGGTTGGGCCTTGCTGGAGGAGTTTTATTCAAAGCGAACCGTCAAGGGGTTCCCATAACACCCAACCGCGTAAGGAACGCAAAAATCAAGGAACATAACACCGGTATGACAGAAACTAGGGCGGCAAGACTGGAACAAAACACAAGGCATAAGGCCGAGCCTTCCACCCTTTACCAAGTATATAGGTGCATTAATTAAAATAAGAGATATTGTGATATCCCAACATATCCATGTTCCAACATGGAACCAACTTCAACTTCACCTGCAACTAACAACGCTATAAGAAGGGCTGAGCAAAAGTGGTAACATAGCCAAACAACGTTTTGCTAGGAAAGGATGGTTAGAGGCTTGACATGGCAATATGGGAGGCATGATATAGCAAGTGGTAGGTAGCGCGACATAGCAATAGAGTGAACAACTAGCAAGCAAAGATAGAAGTGATTTCGAGGGTATGGTCATCTTGCCTGAGATCCCGCAAGGAAGAAGAACGAGTCCATGAAGAAGACAAACGGACGTAGTCGAACGAGGACTCAGCAATCTCACACCCGCGAGATCAAGACTATTTAAGCTTATGGGTAGGATAGGGTAATGAGGTGGAGCTGCAGCAAGCACTAAGCATATATGGTGGCTAACATACGCAAATAAGAGCGAGAAGAGAAGCAACGCAACGGTCGAGAAGCTAGAAGTGATCAAGAAGTGATCCTGAAACTACTTACGTTCAAACATAACACAAGAACCGTGTTCACTTCCTGGATCCGCCGAAAAGAGACCATCACGGCTACACACGCGGTTGATACATTTTAATTAAGTCAAGTGTCAAGTTCTCTACAACCGGATATTAACAAATTCCCATCTGCCACATAACCGCGGGCACGGCTCTCGAAAGTTTATACCCTGCAGGGGTGTTCCCAACTTAGCCCATCATAAGCTCTCACGGTCAACGAAGGATATTCCTTCTCCCGGGAAGACCCGATCAGTCTCGGAATCCCGGTTACAAGATGTTTCAACAATGGTAAAACAAAACCAGCAAGACCACCCGACTGTGCCGACAAATCCCGATACGAGCTGCACATATCTCGTTCTCAGGGCACACCGGATGAGCTAAGCGTACAGGTACCAACGTAACCCAAGTTGCCAAGGGACGGTCCCGCACGGTGCTCTAGTTTGGACCAACACTCAGAGGAGCACTGGCCTGGGGGGGGGGGGGTTAAAATAAAGATGACCCTCGGGCTCGCGAAAACCCAAGGGAAAAGGCTTAGGTAGGCAAATGTAAAACCAAGGTTGGGCCTTGCTGGAGGAGTTTTATTCAAAGCGAACCGTCAAGGGGTTCCCATAACATCCAACCGCGTAAGGAACGCAAAAATCAAGGAACATAACACCGGTATGACAGAAACTAGGGCGGCAAGAGTGGAACAAAACACCAGGCATAAGGCCGAGCCTTCCACCCTTTACCAAGTATATAGGTGCATTAATTAAAATAAGAGATATTGTGATATCCCAACATATCCATGTTCCAACATGGAACCAACTTCAACTTCACCTGCAACTAACAACGCTATAAGAAGGGCTGAGCAAAAGCGGTAACATAGCCAAACAACGGTTTGCTAGGAAAGGATGGTTAGAGGCTTGACATGGCAATATGGGAGGCATGATATAGAAAGTGGTAGGTAGCGCGGCATAGCAATAGAGTGAACAACTAGCAAGCAAAGATAGAAGTGATTTTGAGGGTATGGTCATCTTGCCTGAGATCCCGCAAGGAAGAAGAACGAGTCCATGAAGAAGACAAACGGACATAGTCGAACGAATCCTCACAACTCCGAAGCTAACGAGAGAAGCAAACCGGAAAGAAGCAAACAACATAGTAAACAACCACCACATACACATGGCATGATGCACAAACAAGTATGATACATGTCCGGTTCAAATATGCATGGCATGGCAAAGTGCACAAACAAAACTACAAATTAAGTGGGGCTCAATATGCAACGGGTTGCATATTGGAGAAACACCACGTCAATTATTTAGTTCTCTCCTGGTTATGTACCCAACAATATTAAATGTTGTTAACCATGGCAAGAGGTGAAGCATAAGTAAACTAACTGTTTAGGCAAGTTTAAATGAGGCCGGAAATAACAAATAACAATTCCGGAAAATCCCCATATGTCATTTAGCAATTTAAAGCAAACAACAATTTTAAACGTTTTAAATGTTATTATCATGATGCGGATGACATATGCAAGTTTTAAGCAATTTTATAGAAATGTTAACATGAGCATGATACGAGGCATTTGTCGCCATGGCGGAACGAAAAGGGTTCCACGGCGGTGAAACGGAAATGGTGCCACGGCAACATCCCGGTTCCGGCAACTCGATTGAGATGCTGCTGCAAAGGAACAAGTGTGGGTGCGCGAAACATGCAAGAGTGACGGGGAGTGATCCCGGTTACCGGGTATCCCACGTGTCGAAGACGGTGCCAAACGAGGGAACAACTAACGTTCACGGGCGGATACAACATCTAAACATGCATCTCATAAAACACATGCTTTCGTCCACGGACGGTCGTCTCGGCGGTTATACCTTCGAAGCGTGCGTTTTCGGAACGGGTCGAGTTCAAAGTGGGAGTAGTGGTACACGCGGAGGTAGTAGAACTTGACGGTTCCGTTACACGGGTCTTCGGCGACGATAGTGGTACACACGTTCGGGAAGCAGTTTACGGCGATGGTAGTCGAACTTGCTGATCCGAGGGGTACTTGGTGGTCTCGGTCTTGGCGTTGGTAGATGTACACGGCAATCGTAGTGGTACTATGCGTCATCGGACTTGTCGAATCCAAACTCTTCGATGGCCGTCGTGGTACTTGGCGCTTGCAAGCCAGCAGCGAGGAGGCGAACGAGGCCGCTGGGACTCGAGCGATGAGTAGCGTGCGGCTGCTGGCGAATGGGATCCACGCCGACGGGGTCAACGCGGGCTCGCGCGTGGCCTCCAGCGGGACTTGGCGAATGATGCAGAAGCAAGGCAGCAGCGACACTGCTCCTGCGGCTTGGCGGGTGGCCTGCGGTGGAGGTCAACTCCGACGGGGACGGTTCACTGGAGTTAGGTCCGGCCAGGAATGGGCAAGGGCGGCGGAGGCCAGCCGGATCTGGACGGGGTTGGAGGAGGACTGCGCTCCCGCGGTTGAAGACAAACGGCGACGACGCGGCACTCTAGGAGGCAGCAGGGCGCGGGGACGGCAGAGGCGTGGGTAGGCAGCAACGGCGCTGGGGAAGGCGACGGTGCCGGGTAGCAGCGGAGGTTGTTGACTGCGGGGAAGCAGGCCGGCCTGGCTGCTGGGCTCTCTTCTCTCTCTCTCTCACTCTAAAGAAAAAGAAAAGAAAATAGAGATAAGAAAGAAAAGAAAGGGAGGTTAGGGGAAGAAGTTGGACACGCGGATAATTATCCCGGACTCACAAAAATGTGCTTGTTCCGAGAAAATAGAAAAGGCCATGATTGAAAGATTTAAATTCAAACTCATTTGATTTAAATTCGAATGATTTGAATAGGAAGTGAGGGTTGGGAAGGTCCAAAAATGTTCGGATTTTTGGTGGAGCTCCGGAATATGATGAAAGAATATATGGCAAGGTTGGAGACCAAGAATTAAGATAACAAAGGCATTGGGATAATTTGCAAGTGTGTTATGGTGATTTCCAAATTAAAGAAATATTTAATATAGCTCCCTAATATTGGGAGGATATGTTATAAAGAGAAGTCACCCTTCCCTCGATTTAAATAGATCAACCATCTATGAAATTTATTAGTTGAGTTGAGATGCAAAGATTAATGACGTGATGGCATGATGACATGATGCAATGCAAAAATAAAAGAGCAAGCACAAAAGAAACACACGGTGATCACGAAAATATGGAAGTCTTCTGAAGCATCGGTCGCGGGGCGTCACAAGTTGCTACTGTAACAAGAAAGTCACTTATATTATTATTCATTTCATCTAGCTCTAACTGAGTTTGAACCATAGAAGCATGCTTTCCCACACCTCTAATATCATTTGAGAATCTAAATAACAAGTCACTCAAGCGAGCAATCATATCAGAATTATATTTCAATTGTTTCATAACATTTGCATTGAAGTGCTCTTGTTTTCTAATGTAGTTTTCAAACTCATAAAGGCATTGGCTAGGGTGCATATTGTGAGGATTAGCTTTATCATTGAATTTCATTAGAGATCTTACCTCTACCACCTTAGGCAGTGGTGGTGTATCAAGCCCATGTATTTCTTCAATAGGAGGTAAATTTTTGACATCCTCAACTTTAATACCTTTTTCCTTCATGGATTTCTTTGCCTCTTGCATATCTTCAGGACAGAGATATAATATACCCCTCTTCTTCGGAGTGGGTTTAAGTGGTGGTTCAGGAAGAGTCCAATCATCATGTTTTTCAATAATTCTTCAGCTTGCCCAATAGTTCGTTACCTGAAAACACAATCAGCACAATGATACATCCATTTTGCATCATGTTTTCATACTGTTATTTATAATGTTTTTATCCATAATAACGCTTTTTGGAGTAATTCCAATGCCTTTTCTCTCATAATTTGCAAGGTATGCACCAAGAGGGAGAATTTCGGCAGCTGGAAATCCGGACCTGGAAAAGCTACGTCAGGCCACCTATTCTGCACAACTCCAAACAAGCTGAAACTTCACGGAGATTTTTTATGGAATATTTAAGAATTATTGGAGCAAATAACTACCAGAGGGGGCCCACGAGGTGGGCACAACACACCGGGGCGAGCGAGGGAGCCCAGGCGCGCCCTGGTGGGTTGTGCCCTCCTCGGCCCACCTCCGGTGCCCATCTTCTGGTATATAATTCATTTTGACCTAGAAAAAATAAAGCGAGGACTTTCGGGATGGAGCGCCGCCACCTCGAGGCGGAACTTGGGCAGGAGCACTTTTGCCCTCCGGCGGAGCGATTCCGCCGGGGGAACTTCCCTCCCGGAGGTGGAAATTATCGTCATCATCATCACCAACAACTCTCCCATCTTGGGGAGGGCAATCTCCATCACCGTCTTCAACAGCACCATCTCATCTCAAACCCTAGTTCATCTCTTGTGTTCAATCTTGTTACCGGAACAATAGATTGGTACTTATGGGTGACTAGTAGTGTTGATTACATCTTGTAGTTGATTACTATATGGTTTATTTAGTAGAAGATTATATGTTCAGATCCATTATGCTACTTAATACCCCTCTGATCATGAACATGATTATCATTTATGAGTAGTTACTTTTGTTCTTGAGGTCACGGGAGAAATCATGTTGCAAGTAATCATGTGAACTTCATATGTGTTCGATATTTTGATAGTATGTATGTTGTGATTCCCTTAGTGGTGTCATGTGAACGTCGACTACATGACACTTCACCATATTTGGGCCTAAGGGAATGCATTGTGGAGTAGCAATTAGATGATGGGTTGCGAGAATGAGAAAAGCTTAAACCCCAGTTTATGCGCTATTCCGTAAGGGACCGATTGGATCCAAAAGTTTAATGCTATGGTTAGAATTTATTCTTAATATTTTTCTCGTAGTTGCGGATGCTTGCGGGAGGGTTAATCATAAGTAGGAGGTTTTTTCAAGTAAGAACAACACCAAAGCACCGATCCACCCACATATCAAATTATCAAAGTAGCGAACACAAATCGAACCAACATGATGAAAGTGACTAGATGAAAATGCCATGTACCCTCAAGAACGCTTTTCTTATCATAAGAGACCGTTTTGGCCTGTCCTTTGCCTCAAAAGGATTAGGCTACCTTGCTGCAGTTTTTTTACCACTATCGTTACTTGCTCGTTACAAATTATCTTGCTATCAAACTACTCCACTACTTACAATTTCAGCATTTGCAGACATTACCTTACTGAAAACTACTTGTCATTTCCTTCTCCTCCTCGTTGGGTTCGACACTCTTACTTATCGAAAAGAGCTAAAATTGATCCCCTATACTTGTGGGTCATCAAGGCTATTTTCTAGCACCGTTGCTGGGGAGTGAAGCGCCTTTGGTGAGTGGAATTTGGTAAGGAAACATTTATATAGTGTGCTGAAATTTATTATCACTTGTTACTATGGAAAACAATCCTTTGAGCGGCTTGTTCGGGGTATGTTCACCTCATCCGGAACCACAATTAGCTACCCCTCAACCTACTGCGCCTACTGAAAATATTGATGTAGCGACCCGACCTCAGACGGTCAAGTCTTTGTGCTTAAGTGTCATCCCTAGATCGGTATGCTGACACACACAGTACTCGAGGATTTATAACAGAGGTAAATCACATGTATAAAGTAACGTAAATACTATTGCCTCAATCCAAATAGCGGAAGTAACAACAAGGTTGTGGATTCCCATCAACACCAACGGCAAAGTTGAGTGTAGAAATCGTAACCCTAACGTATCACTTACTCGTCATAAGAATCCTGCAACATGCGACGTTGCAGCCACAAAGGGTCAATACAATGAATGTACTGGCAAATTCACACCATGGGATAATGATGAATAATAACTATCACTACATGCATATATGGCTGGTGGAGGCTCTATGGTTATAATGTTTTTGCGAAAGGCCAATTTTTCCCCACTGCATAGGAATATATTTTATTTAACTACAAAGTTTGTTGAAAAAAAATATTGAGAAGGTTCCTCCAACTCAATCCCAATTAAAAGTTAACATCCCAACAAATTAATTTAGTAGAGTGATGAGATCCATATGATAATCCAAGAACCAGATACTCAAGATGTCCATAACCGGGGACACGACTAATCATGATTAGTTTGTACACTCTGCAGAGGTTTGCGCACTTTTCCCCACAAGACTCGATCTCCTCCGTTGGATTTCTCTCACTACATGGTGTTTGAGAAACGGATGACCGAGACACAGTCTTTTAGAAGCACTAACTCTTTACTCTGGGTGGACAGTTACACCTACTTTCCCTCTACATCTGCTAGCCCACCACTGAAAGAGGTCATGCAACATACTCAACTATGCTAGGCCCATAATAGCTTGTGGCTGCACACGGAAGTTTCTAGCATGAATAATCTTATGATCCCTTTGAGCCTGGGTGGCATTCCATAGGGTGATCACACGGGTCCTCCGGGATCCCCTTGGGCAAGCACTGGGTTCTCCAGGTGCCCGGGCAAACCACTGGGTGCTCCAGGGTGCCCCAACCAATCCACCTAGATGTGTATTAAAGTAGCCACCTTAAGTTAACCATTAATTATCAACTCTCACATCTGTCATGAATACACTCAACCAAATCCACGTCTACGAGCATAGCATAGCAGTATAAGCATAACGTATAAGTAACTCCCAGGGTTTGATACAGGACAATAGGTTCTACCTCATCAACTACTTCCCAATACCCACATGTTATCAAATCCTAACCATGCAATGTTTGAGGGTGAAACTAATGCATAAAAACTGGGTATGAAAGGGATATGATCAAAGTGTGAACTTGCCTTGTACAGTTGATGAAGATGATTCGCACTCATAACTCCTGATAGTTCTACTCGTCACACTCCGGTCAATCTATTGTAAGCAAGCAATAGCAATCACACATAAGCAATCACTCCAAAGATCGGAAAGAACGAAGAAAACAATTCGGAAAACTTCAAAACAAAGCAAATAACTCTTGCAACATAAAACAATTTCTAACAGTAAAAAAATTATGTGAATTTGGCCTTATCAGAAAGTTTAGTTCAAGAGCTTCAATTAGCAAAAAGAATCAACTCAAACGGAGTTATAAAACTTAAGTTATGATCAAACTAAACTCAAATACAAATCTATTTGAATTCAAATTTTAAAACTTTAAAAATATGTTTAAGTTGGTTATCTGGATAGAGGGGATCATAACGAAGAAGTGGGCGTTGGTTTCGCTGGATTTGGACAAACGAGCAAAAAGATGTGGTCGTTTGAAACAGATGGACTAAACAGAGGGGCAAAGGCGGCGCGGAGGTGGCCGGGTCGGCCACGGCGGTGGCGGATCGCGTGCGCCGGCCGGACTCGGGAGGAGTCCCGGTCAGGGACGACGGGTGAGGCGACGCGGCGCTGGGCTGCGCTGGCGGCCTATTAGGCCGGCCCAGTTCGGTGGCGGAGGAACTTTGTTTTTTAAACACAGTCAAGAAAATAGAATAATAAAACAAAAGAACATAAAATATTATATAGGCATATAATATATCAACATTTTCAGGAAAACATTTTCTACAACATGGACATTTTTCTAGCATTAAATAAAATCCACACAAATTCAAATAGTGCTACTGCTCTAATAAAATCCAATAAAATCATTTTAAAAATACCAAAATGATTTCAAATTTATTTCTCTCCAATTTTCTATTGTAGGGAATCATTTTACCCTAATTTCCATGTATTTTATTTTTGGAGAAAAATAATTTGAATAAAACTCGAATAACTCCAAATTGAAAAATAATTTCAGAAGGACTTTGAATTTCATCCTTTTAAACTCCCAACTCATATTTCACATAATTTGAAGAAGTCATTTTATCTTCCCTCATGAAAATCATTGAGTTGCTTGAAGTTTCTGAATTTGAAATATTTCCAAGTGAAATTCAAATATTTTCAAAAACCCTTTTCATTTATTTAAATGGATGAAGTCATGTCATCTTCTCTCTAGGATTTTGTATTTGAAAAGAATTTGAATTCACGGAGATCATAAATGCAAAACTGAAAGTTTGGGAAAGTCTATTTATTCCCTCTCATTTAACTTTCAAAAAGTTTCCAATTTCACTCACTTTCAGTCAATCAATCACACAATCAATCATAACAAACAATCAAAACTATCTATTTATTATAACATTCCAAAATTTAGAATTTTGGAATGTTACAAACCTACCACCCTTAAAATGAATCTCGTCCTCGAGATTTGGAGAGGCTAGAAAGAAATAGGTTGGGTTTGGGGTCTCCTCAAAATCCATCGATCATAACAGGGGGTCTGGGGTGCTACCACCCTTAGAAACATTGTTACGGTCCCATCAGTACTCATATACTCCATCCTTGTTCTTGACGGGGCCGGTCTTCTCAAATTCTCGGGAAAATTCCTCCTCTGGCTCTTCCGGTAGCGGCATAACCTTTTCCTCAATTCTTCTGTCCTTTCATCTTGGTAAGGTTATTCCGAGACTCGGTCTTCTTAGCTGACGGGTCTGGCGCCAGTACTAAACAACTATCGATATCTCATGGTGGTCAACAATTTATGGTTTCTCCTGCAGGAAATGGGTCTGGGTTGAACCTCACCGTATGACCTACGATTGGCAAGAGCTGCCTTGTACAAGGGAAAATTTTCATACCATTCTAAGGTTCAAACAAGGTTTTGATCGTCGTCGCTCTAATATAGGTAAGTCACTCAGATTTACCATCCCATATAGCAAGGCGAATAATAAGAGTAAGTCGGTATGGTGATCAATCCATCCCGCACCCAAATCATTACCGTGTATATGGTTTAGCAAATCTCGCATTCTAACACTCGGTCATCCTCACAAGCATTGCAGAATTTCTCCTGTCGACGAACTAAGTTCCGATAAATCCATGGATTCTGCAAGCCAAACAAACATCTATCGTTTCTTCACAACTCTCAGGTTTTGCGTAAACTCCTATAAGATCGTCTGTTGATAAAGTCGTGTCTTCTTCCAGGATTTTTCCTTCAGCAAGAGTGTGCTTGCTTCTTGGCAGGTCCTGGGGCCTGTGAGTTATGGCCCATCTCATCACTTGTGCTCCTTCAACTCATCATCGGGGCAACTGGTCATTATTCCAACATCCAGCTTTCCAGCATTCTTAAATCCCTCCAATTGTACTATCTCCCTTCCTTCTATTCATACCAAACTAAAACGTGATTACGCTGACTCATCATGGAGTTACAATTGCTCCATATTACCAACATTATTCCTCCTTTATATCCCATAGTACTTCATCCCTTCATATTCTTGGGATATCTCACATATCGAGACAAATCTCGTACTTATTTTGTCTGTAGTCGACTTCGTGGGATATCCTTATCTTTTCCAAGGGTCAAGGGTCCTCACAGATACTACCACCCTTGAAATGCACAATTTCATTCATAGACCATATTTCTCATATCCTCGAAAATGGTCAAAAACTTTCTTCATAGAGTAACAACTCATAAAATCCAAATCAGTACCCACGATACTAACTTTATTGATTCTCAAAGTATTACAATCTCCTGCACTTCCATTTCATGCCTTAACTCATCGCCTCAATATAAAAGGATTGTTTCCCACAACTACTACTATATTTCTCGTGGCAACTCAACTATTTATCACAAGTCTCCTTCTCCTTGGGGCATTCTTTGGCAAAATGCCCTGCTTCATTACAACGAAAACATATTACTTCTGACAAGTCTTGAGGTTTCCTTTTTGGGCAACTGCTGAGGTAGTGCCCTGACTCCTTGCACCTAAAACAGGTGATATGACTCGGGTCCTTCCTGGAATCCAATCTACTTCTCTTCCTGGTCTTTTCCGTTCCAATCAGGGCTTCTATTTCCTGTGGGTCATACTCTTCTTGCTCTGTCGGGAATTCTACTAGATCCCCATTCAAACAATTTTGGGAGACGTGTCCTTCTTCTCCACATGAATAGCAAGACTTGGTGCAGGGTTTAATTGGGTTTTCTTCGGGTGTGTCCTCCACCTCTTCCTTCATCCCAGGTTCTTCTAAAATTTCTATGAGGGCTCCTTTCAATGCTTCTTTCTTCTGCTGGATGGTTCTTTGTACCATGGGGTAAGTGTGACACTGAGCAGGGTAGTGGGTAGTACCTTCACACAAGAAACAAGTGATCTGCCTAGTTGGGCATTCTTTAGCTGGGTGACTTCCTTCACAATTAGGGCATTCATCCTTGTTTTCCTTATGGTTGTGTCCTATTTCTCCACAGAGCTTGCATGCACAAGGCTTCTTCATATCATTTCCATAAGGCTTCAATTTCCGGGACACAAGACGAGACTTTAGCATAGTCAACTTAAATTCCTTCCAAGTGATTACTCCTTGCCATCCATTGATGGTTTGGTACATCCTCCACCAAGTAGCAGCACCTCTTTCAAAGCATTGAAGAGCATGCGGGGCCATATCCTTTCCGGCTATAGGGTTATTCTTCATATGATCTTCCATGCTCTGAATCCATTGGTCTGTCTCTAATTGACTTATCGGTCCAGGAAGCATGAGTTCATCTCCATTCATCCTCTATTGGGTCCATGGGTTTGGGGTGGGATAAGAGAGATAGAGAGGGATACACACAATACAAACAATAGTTTTTGAAGAGACAGATTTTACTGTGGCTATCGGAAAAACATCAAACAAATGATGGCTCACAATCGTCGCATCTCACGTAAGTGTATAACATGGGTTTGGTCTTCTAAAGGTCAATAAATCTTCAAAGTCGTCAAACTCTTCAAGTCTTGTTCATGCCTCAATGGCTTCTTCCGATCATGCTTGTCTTTCTCAAGTTCTTTTGCCAGATCATCTCTATTGATGCGAAGTCTCTTGTGACATCCTTTAATATTTCTGGAGTTGCATTCCAAACTTCTGGATTTCAACATCCTTGGCATGAACCATGGTCCTACTGTCCTTCAGTTCCTGACGAATCTCCGGTATCTCGAGGTTTTGCTCCTCCAGCTTGGCTACTTCCAACTTCTGGGTCCTGAGTTCTTCACGAAATGCTTCCTTGTCAAAATACGGCTTCATAAAGGTCCACCCTAAACTTCTTGATGTAACACTCTAGATCCTGGTGATACACCAGCTAAGGTTAAAACTGCATACTTTGCTGACAGATACTCCATCAGCCTTCTACAGTCCAATCCTTCCATGCATATGCATGCTTAACTCCGCACGGTGACAATAGCATAAGCCGGCGATAACACCATGGATAGACGTGTCTATGCCCATGTTACTGCCATGCGCTTTCATTCCATAATTAATTTCTCCTGTCTTAGGGTTTTCTTGACAAAACTTTGAGTTCTAATGCTCCACGTTTCGGTCTTCCTCTGATACACCTTGATCTCGGGTATTGACAGCTTCCATAGTCTGCCAAGTTCCATAAGGGTAGCCTTCCTAGGTAATACAGATCTGGAAATTCTCCAGAGCCTTCAAATTCTCCTAGTCTTCGGAGTCTTCAACCGTTGTAGTAATGTACAGTAAAATCCTCTTCATTCCGAAGTGGTCTTGGTTGTCCGATATCATGTCCTTCTTGGAGTGGTCTCATCAGTCGAATCTTCACGTGGTCAAAAGGGGAAAAGGGGTATAGTCCAACTAAAAGGGAATATTTGAATAAGCTCAGAAGAGAAGAGAGGTAAAGCATCTTTTTGAAAATGAAGTTTTAGAAAAATCTTTCCTATGGGCTTGCTAGTTTCTAGGGGTCACGTCCTACAGTCAACATGTGCTCTGATACCATCTTGTAGCGACCCGACCTCAGACGGTCAAGTCTCTGTGCTTAAGTGTCATCCCTGGATCGGTATGCTGACACACATAGTACTCGAGGATTTATAATAGAGGTAAATCACATGTATAAAGTAACATAAATACTATTACCTCAATCCAAATAGCGGAAGTAACAACAAGGTTGTGGATTCCCATCAACACCAACGGCAAAGTTAAGTGTAGAAATACCCACCAACACCAACGGTTTGATACAGGACAATAGGTTCTACCTCATCAACTACTTCCCAATACCCACATGTTATCAAATCCTAACCATGCAATGTTTGAGGGTGAAACTAATGCATAAAAACTGGGTATGAAAGGGATATGATCAAAGTGTGAACTTGCCTTGTACAGTTGATGAAGATGATTCGCACTCATAACAAGGCAAATCACTCCAAAGATTGGAAAGAACGAAGAAAACAATTCGAAAAACTTCAAAACAAGGCAAATAACTCTTGCAACATAAAACAATTTCTAACAGTACCAAAATTATGTGAATTTGGCCTTATCAGAAAGTTTAGTTCAAGAGCTTCGATTAGCAAAAAGAATCAACTCATACGGAGTTATAAAACTTAAGTTATGATCAAACTAAATTCAAATACAAATATGTTTGAATTCAAATTTTAAAACTTTCAAAAATATGTTTAAATTGGTTATCTGGATAGAGGGGATCATAACGAAGAAGTGGGCGTTGGTTTCGTTGGATTTGGACAAACGAGCAAAAAGATGTGGTCATTTGAAACAGAGGGACTAATCTATAAAAAGATAATTACATCTAGGTCCCTAGCTGAAATTTAAAGAAAAAAGAAAAATACTAAACAACGAACGTTCGCTACCGAACGCTAACTAACGAATTCGTTCACTGAAGCACCTAAACAAACGAACGATCTCTAAATAAGTAAACCTAATCCAAACCGGCTTTAAGACGAAAACCAGAACTAAAACAACTAAAAAAACCGGGCGAACCGGGCGGTTCCTACCGGTTCAAGCGGGTCGACGGTGGATCGGACCGGCGTTGGCGGCCCACTCCGGCGGCGGGGCGGTTGTGGGGCGGCGGCTCCGGCGGCGGCGGTGGTTGCGAGGCAACAGCGCGGGCGGCGCGGCAAGGCGGTGGCGACGAGGCGCGGCTGCGGCGTTGCAGCAGCGGCGGCAAAGTGTGGCGGTGGCGCGGCGAGATGCGGCGGCGGCGTTGGCGCGAGGGCGGCAGCGCGGCTCGGGAGGAGAGGGGGTCCGGGGCTCCGGATTTATAGGAGGAGAGGCAAAGCCGGCGCGAAGGTGGCCGGGTCGGCCACGGCGGCGGTGGATCGCGTGCGCCGTCCGGACTCGGGAGGAGTCCCGATTGGGGACGACGGGTGAGGCGGCGCGGCGCTGGGCTAGGCTGGCGGCCTGTTGGGCCGGCCCAGTTCGGTGGCGGAGGAACTTTGTTTTTTTAAACACAGTCAAGAAAATAGAATAATAAAACAAAAGAACATAAAATATTATATAGACATATAATATATCAAAATTTCCAGAAAAACATTTTCTACAACATGGACATTTTTCTACATTAAATAAAATCCACACAAATTCAAATAACTCAAACAGTGCTACTGCTCTAATAAAATCCAATAAAATCATTTTAAAAATACCGAAATGATTTCAAATTTATTTCTCTCTAATTTTCTATTGTAGCGAATCATTTTACCCTAATTTCCATGTATTTTATTTTTGGAGAAAAATAATTTGAATAAAACTCAAATAACCCCAAATTGAAGAATAATTTCAAAAGGACTTTGAATTTGATCCTTTTAAACTCCCAACTCATATTTCATATAATTTGAAGAAATCATTTTATCTTCCCTCATGAAAATCATTGAGTTGCTTGAAGTTTCTGAATTTGAAATATTTCCAAGTGAAATCCAAATATTTTCAATAACCCTTTTCATTTATTTAAATGGAAGAAGTCATGTCATATTCTCTCTAGGGTTTTGTATTTGAAAAGAATTTGAATTCACGGAGATCATAAATGCAAAAAATGAAAGTTTGGGAAAGTCCTTTTATTCCCTCTCATTTAACTTTCAAAAAGTTTCGAATTTCACTCACTTTTAGTCAATCAATCACACAATCAATCATAACAAACAATCAAAACTATCTATTTATTACAACATTCCAAAATTTAGAATTTTGGAATGTTACAATTGAATATGAAATTCCTTCGGGTATGATAGAACAACTGCTAGCTAATCCTTATGCAGGAGATGGAACCGAACATCCTGATATGCACTTGATATATGTAGAACAAATTTGTGGATTGTTTAAGCTTGCAGGTTTACCCAGGGATGAAGTTATGAAAAAGGTTTTCCCTTTATCTTTGAAGGGAAAAGCATTGGCGTGGTATAGGCTACGATGATATTGGATCATGGAATTGGAATCATTTGAAATTGGAGTTTCATAAAAAAATTTATCCTATGCATCTAGTTCATCGTGATCGAAATTATATATATAATTGTTGGCCTCGTGAAGGAGAAAGTATCGCTCTAGCTTGGGGGAGTCTTAAGTCAATGTTATATTCATGCCCCAATCATGAGCTCTCAAGAGAAATTATTGTCCAGAATTTTTATGCTCGGCTTTCTCGTAATGATCAAACCATGCTTGATACTTCTTGTGCTGGTTCTTTTATGAAGAAGACTATTGAATTCCGGTGTGATCTCTTGGAAAGAATTAAACGCAACTCTGAAGATTGGGACCTCGACGAAGGTAAAGATTTAGGTATTAAACTTAAGTATGATTGTGTTAAATCTTTTATGGATACCTTTCAAAAGTTTAGCACTAAATATGGACTTGACTTTGAGATAGTAGCCTCCTTTTGTGAATCATTTGCTACTCATGTTGAACTCCCTAAGGAGAAGTGGTTTAAATATCACCCACCTATTAAAGAATAAATTAAAGAACTGGTACCAGTTAAAGAAGAAACTATACTTTCTAATGTTGATCCAGTTGTCCCTTCTGCTTATATTGAGAAACCACCTTTTCCTGCTAGGATAAAGGAACATGCTAAAGTTTCAGCTATGGTTAACAAAAGCTATATTAGAACACCTAAACCCAATGAACAAATCAAAGTAGAACCTAGCATAGCTATGGTTAAAGATCTCTTAGAAGAAGACATAGATGGGCCAGTTATTTACTTCTATGAAGAAGCTGCTAGAATTGCTAAACCTGATAAAAGGGACAAACATAGACCTGTTGTGGGCATGCCTGTCATTTCAGTTAAAATAGGAGATCACTGTTATCATGGCTTATGTGACATGGGTGCTAGTGTGAGTGCTATTCCTTACACCTTATATCAAGAAATTATGAAAGACATAGCACCTGCAGAGTTGGAAGAAATAGATGTTACTATTAAACTTGCTAATAGAGACACCATATCACCATTTGGGATTGTTAGGGATGTCGAAGTCTTGTGTGGGAAAATAAAATACCCTACTGATTATCTTGTTCTTGGTTCTCCGCAAGATGACTTCTGTCCCATTATCTTTGGTAGACCTTTATTGAACACAGTTAATGCTAAGATAGATTGTAAGAGACAAACTGCCGGTGTTAGTTTTGGTGGTGAGTCTCATGAGTTTAATTTTTACAAGTTTAGTAGAAATGTTCATGAAAAAGAATTGCCTAGTAAGGATGAATTAATTGGTCTTGCTTCTATTGTTGTGCCACCTACTGATCCTTTAGAACAATATTTGCTAGATCATGAAAATGATTTACATATGCATGAAAGAAATGAAATAGATAAAATTTTCTTTGAACAAAGTCCTCTACTTAAACACAATTTGCCGATTGAAACTTTAGGAGGTCCTCCTCCACCTAAAGGTGATCGTGTGTTTGAATTAAAACAATTGCCAGACACTTTGAAATATGCTTATCTTGATGAAAAGAAAATATATCCTGTTATTATTAGTGCTAACCTTTCAGAACATGATGAAGAAAGATTATTGAAAGTTCTAAGGAAGCACCGAGCTGCTATTGGATATACTCTTGATGATTTAAAGGGCATTAGTCCCACTCTATGCCAACATAAAATTAATATGGAACCTGATGCTAAACCCGTTGTTGATCACCAACGTCGGTTAAATCCGAAGATGAAAGAGGTGGTAAGAATGGAAATATTAAAACTTCTAGAAGCAGGTATAATCTATCCTATAGCTGATAGTAGATGGGTAAGTCCTATTCATTGTGTCCCTAAGAAAGGAGGTATAACTGTTGTTCCTAATGATAAGAATGAGCTTATTCCACAAAGAATTGTTACAGGCTATAGAATGGTAATTGATTATAGAACGTTAAATAAAGCAACTAGAAAAGATCATTACCCTTTGCCTTTTATTGATCAAATGCTTGAAAGATTATCAAATCACACACACTTTTGCTTCCTTGATGGATATTCCGGTTTTTCACAAATACCTGTTTCTCAACCTGATCAAGAATAGACTACTTTTACTTGTCCCTTTGGAACCTATGCTTATAGACGTATGCCTTTTGGTTTATGTAATGCACCTGCTACCTTTCAAAGATGTATGACTGCTATATTCTCTGATTTTTGTGAAAAGATTGTTGAGGTTATAATGGATGACTTTTCTGTTTATGGGAAGTCTTTTAATGATTGTTTAAGCAATCTTGAGCGAGTTTTGCAGATATGTGAACAAACAAATCTTGTCTTGAATTGGGAGAAGTGCCACTTTATGGTAAATGAAGGCATTGTCTTGGGTCATAAAATTTCTAAAAGAGGTATTGAAGTGGACAAAGCTAAGGCTGATGCAATTGAGAAAATGCCATGTCCTAAAGATATAAAAGGTATTCGTAGTTTCCTAGGTCATGCTGGTTTCTGTAGGAGATTTATCAAGGACTTTTATAAAATTTCTAGGCCTCTCACTAATCTTTTGCAGAAGGATATTCCTTTTGTTTTTTATGATGATTTTTTAGAAGCCTTTGAAACACTCAAGAAAGCTTTAATTTCTACACCTATTGTTCAACCACCTGATTGGAACTTGCCTTTTGAAATTATGTGTGATGCTAGTGATTATGCTGTTGGTGCTGTTCTAGGACAAAGAGTTGATAAACAAATTGAATGTTATTCACTATGCTAGTAAAACTCTAGACAGTGCTCAAAGAAATTATGCTACTACTAAAAAAGAATTCTTAGCAGTGGTGTTTGCTTGTGATAAATTTAGACCTTATATTGTTGATTCCAAAGTAACTGTTCACACAGACCATGCTGCTATTAAATATCTTATGGAAAAGAAGGATGCTAAACCTAGACTTATTCGTTGGGTTCTTTTGCTACAAGAATTTGGTATACATATCATTGATAGAAAAGGAGTTGAGAACCCCATAGCTGATAACTTGTCTAGGCTTGAAAATATGCTTGATGACCCACTTCCTATTGATGATAGTTTTCCTGATGAGCAGTTAGCTGCAATAAATGTTTCTCATAGTACTCCTTGGTATGCTGACTATGCCAATTACATTGTTGCTAAGTATTTACCACCTAGCTTTACTTACCAACAAAAGAAATAATTCTTCTATGATTTAAGACATTACTTCTGGGATGACCCACATCTTTATAAGGAAGGAGTAGATGGTATTATTAAACGTTGTGTACCTGAGCATGAGCAGGGAAAAATCCTACGGAAATGTCACTCCGGAGCTTATGGAGGGCATCATGCTGGAGATAGAACTGCTCATAAGGTATTGCAGTCTGGATTTTATTGGCCTACTCTCTTCAAGGATGCCCATAAGTTTGTCTCATCTTGTGATGAATGCCAAAGAATAGGTAATATCGGTAAGTGTCAAGAAATGCCTAGGAATTATTCACTTGCTGTTGAACCATTTGATGTTTGGGGATTTGATTACATGGGACCTTTTCCTTCCTCTAATGGGTATACACATATTTTGTTTGTTGTTAATTATGTTACTAAGTGGGTAGAAGCTATTCCAACTAGTAGTGTTGATCACAACACGTCTATTAAAATGCTTAAGGAAGTTATTTTCCCAAGGTTTGGAGTCCCTAGATATTTAATGACTGATGGTGGTTCACACTTTATTCATGGTACTTTTCGTAAAATGCTTTCCAAGTACGATGTTAACCATAGAATTGCATCAACCTATCATCCTCAGTCTAGTGGTCAAGTTGAAGTTAGCAACAGAGAAATAAAATTAATTTTGCAAAAGATTGTCAATAGGCTCAGGAAAAATTGGTCTAAGAAATTAGATGCACTTTGGGCTTAAAGAATAGCATATAAAAAATCCTATGGGTATGTCTCCTTATAAAATGGTTTATGGAAAAGCTTGTCATTTGCCTCTTGAGTTAGAACATAAAGCATATTGGGCAGTTAAAGAACTCAATTATGATTTCACACTTGCTGGTGAAAAGAGGTTATTTGATATAAGCTCATTGGATGAATGGAGAACCCAAGCTTATGAAAACGCAAAATTATCAAAGAAAAGTTAAAAGATGGCATGACAAAAGAATCCAAAAGCGTGAGTTTAAAGTCGGAGAATATGTTCTTTTGTACAACGCCCGTTTCAGATTCTTTGCAGGAAAACTCCTCTGGAAATGGGAAGGCCCATATGTCATCGAGGAGGTTTACCGGTCAGGACCCATCAAAATAAATAATTCCAAAGGTACTAACCTGAAGGTTGTCAATGGACAACGAATAAAGCATTATATCTCAGGTACGCCCATTAATGTTGAAAGTAATATTATCCAAACTTCGTCATCGGAAGAACACATAAAAGAGTCCTTCCGGAACACTCCAAAATCGTGAAAATAAGGAGGTACGTGATACGGTAAGTAAACGGACTCCGAAAAATCCGCAAAAATCTTTTTTATCAGTTTTGGAATATTTAAGAATTTTGGAAATAAAGAAACTTCCAGGAAGCGTCCCCTGGTGGGCACAAGACACTAGGGCGCGCCAGGCAAGCCTGGCGCGCCCAGGTGGGTTGTGCCCACCTGGGACACCTTCCGTACTTCATTTTTCTCTCGTATGCTTGTCCTCCAAGATAAAAAATCCATATATACTTCCCGAACCTGTTAATCACCGTATCACGAAGAAATCTCTGTTCTCTTTTTCCCTGCTGTTTTCTGTCAGATCCCATCTACCATGGCCTCTTCAAGCTCCTCCAAGGATAAATTCTTCAAGAACGTCATCAACCCATATCTGCGGGAGGTGGTGCAGCACCCTCAAACCATCCAGATGCATGAGGGGGTGTTGTACATCCGCGATGAGCAAGGTCCCAAGGGCACGGGAACCATGGAGGCCAGGCTTGAAGCCATGGAGCAGGAAGTCTTCCGGTGCAAGGGGATGGTGGAGCGTGGGCTCAATGCCAATCACCTCATGATCACGGACCTTTCCCATGATCTCAAGGTGGATGGCAAGCCCATGAAGGACATCATCTTCACCCTGAACGAGCAAATCAACTTTCTCTAAAGCCAGATCTATAATCTTCAAAACCAAGTCTTTGAATATGAGGCGGGGTTTAAAGGTATGAGTTTGGCTGCTAGTTGCAGGACCCGTGAGACTCACTCCTCCTCTTATGATGGTGGACCACTCCCATGGAAATCCGAGGACAAGATCTCTGCTTCATCACCACCACCATCTTCTTCACCACCAAAGGAGAACTGATTATCGGGTATGGGCACTCCCCTTGGCTTCCGCCAAGCTTGGGGGAGGTGCCCCGGTATCGTATCATCCCACTATTATTTTTGCTTTTACTTATCTCAGTTCGATCTTTTTGCTTTAGATGAATAGAAGTTTAGTTCGATCATTTCCTCTTTGAGAGTTTGCTTAGTGATTTATCCTTGTAATCATGTGCAACTTATATAATAAAGTTTAGTTTGAGTTTTTGCTTTCTCTACTTTCATGTTGCAAATTAAGAAAATAAATAAGGAAATAAATAAAAGAAAGGAAATAAATCAATAAGATCATATACTAATCCTATGGTAGGTGATGGCACCACATAAGGAAAAGTATAAGTAGGAAATTTTATTAGAGATTGACAAACATAGCATTAGTCAAGGATGCAACTCATGAAAGAATTAATAAGGGAAGAGAAGATTCGCATATAAATATACTATCCTGGAAATCTTTTGTGATTGTGAGCCCTCATCAAAATATTATATGCCAAAATTGTTGACGTTGGACAAGGAAGACAACTTAATGATTTATGTTTGTTTATATTCACATAGAAGTCATATTGTCATGGATCCTTCAACATGTGATCCTTGCCCCTATCTTTGCTAGCCAAAAATTCCGCACTAAGTAGAGATACTACTTGTGCATCCAAAAACCCTTAAACCCAAATCTTATTTTCAAATGTCCACCATACCTACCTAGAGATTGAGCAAGATACCTCAAGTAAGTTGTCATCGGTGCAAAAAGGCAATAAAAATTGCTTCTAAAAATGTGAGATCATTTAGTGTAAGAGAAAATTGAGCATTGTACGAACTTGGATGACAAAGAATAAATGCGACAGACAGGATAATAAAGGTTGTCATCTTAAGGGGCAATACAACGTGACGTTCTTTTGCACTAAGGGATTGAGTATACAAACAAATAAGCGCGTGGCAACCTCTGCTTCCCTCTGCAAAGGGCCTATCTTTTACTTTTATGTATTTACTTTTATGCAAAGAGTCAAAGTTTTTCTTCTATTCCTTTTTATTTTTCTCCTTTGGCAAGCATCATGTGGTGAGGAAAGATCTAGGCACATATGTCCAGTTGAATATAGATAG
Organism: Triticum aestivum; assembly: GCF_018294505.1. NCBI lineage: Eukaryota > Viridiplantae > Streptophyta > Magnoliopsida > Poales > Poaceae > Triticum > Triticum aestivum. Next base: position 201,687,811 of record NC_057796.1, on the reverse strand, counting down.
CATAAGTTATTATTGTTGACATCACCCTTGAGGTGAGTACGTTGGGAGGCGAAACTATAAGCCCCTATCTTCCTATGTGTCTGGTTGAAACGTTTTGCTCATGGGTACGAGGTGAGTGTTAGCAATCATAGAAGACTATATGATGGTTGAGTATGTGGACTTGTCTAAAGGCTCCGACACGTGACCCTTCCTGAAAAGATGATGAATTGTAGTTGCAAAGTTGACTGAGAACATAGTTTGTTGGTTTATAATAGAGTTTTTGCTTTATACTTCAATTGTGTGATGAACTATTACTTATTCATGAGAAGTGTATGATAAAAGTTCTGTTATAAAAAGTCTTATGTTTAAATTTGTTGTTGTTATAATAATCAACATGATGCTTCTATCTCCGTATTTTGTTTTTATCGACACCTCTCTCTCAAAGCATGTGGACATGTTTTTCGATTTCGGTTTTCGCTTGAGGACAAGCGAGGTCTAAGCTTGGGGCAGTTGATACGTCCATTTTGCATCATGTTTTCTTATTGTTATTTATAATGTTTTTATCCATAATAATGCTTTTTGGAGTAATTCTAATGCCTCTTGTCTCAGAATTTGCAAGGTATGCACCAAGCGGGAGAATTCCAACAGCTGGAAATCTTGACCTGGAAAAGTTATGTCAGGCCACCTATTCTGCACAACTCCAAACAAGCTGAAACTTCACGGAGATTTTTTATGGAATATTTAAGAATTATTCGAGCAAATAACTACCAGAGGCAGCCCACCAGGTGGGCACAACCCACCTGGGCGCGCCAGGGAGCCCAGGCGCGCCCTGGTGGGTTGCGCCCTCCTCGGCCCACCTCCGGTGCCCATCTTCTGGTATATAAGTCATTTTGACCTAAAAAAAATAAAGGGATGACTTTCAGGACGGAGCGCCGCCGCCTAAAGGCAGAACTTGGGCAGGAGCACTTTTGCCCTCCGACGGAGCGATTCCGCCAGGGGAACTTCCCTCCCGGAGGGGGAAATCATCGTCATCATCATCACCAACAACTTTCCCATCTTGGGGAGGGCAATCTCCATCAACATCTTCAACAACACCATCTCATCTCAAACCCTAGTTCATCTCTTGTGTTCAATCTTGTTACCAGAACAATAGATTGGTACTTATGGGTGACTAGTAGTGTTGATTACATCTTGTAGTTGATTACTATATGGTTTATTTGGTGGAAGATTATATGTTCATATCCATTATGCTATTTAATACCCCTCTGATCATGAACATGATTATCATTTGTGAGTAGTTACTTTTGTTTTTGAGGTCATGGGAGAAATCATGTTGTAAGTAATCATGTGAACTTGATATGTGTTCGATATTTTGATAATATGTATGTTGTGATTCCCTTAGTGGTGTCATGTGAACGTCGACTACATGACACTTCACCATATTTGGGCCTAAGGGAATGCATTGTGGAGTAGCAATTAGATGATGGGTTGCGAGAGTGACAAAAGCTTAAACCCCAGTTTATGCGCTATTCCGTAAAGGACCGATTGGATCCAAAAGTTTAATGCTATGGTTAGCATTTCTTCTTAATACTTTTCTCGTAGTTACGGATGCTTGCGGGAGGGTTAATCATAAGTAGGAGGTTTGTTCAAGTAAGAATAGCACCTAAGCACCGATCCACCCACATATCAAATTATCAAAGTAGCGAACATAAATCGAACCAACATGATGAAAGTGACTAGATGAAAATCCCGTGTACCCACAAGAATGCTTTGCTTATCAGAAGAGACCGTTTTGGCCTGTCCTTTGCCTCAAAAGGATTGGGCTACCTTGCTGCACTTTTGTTACTACTACCGTTACTTGCTCGTTACAAATTATCTTGCTATCAAACTACTCCACTACTTACAATTTCAACACTTGCAGACATTACCTTACTGAAAACTACTTGTCATTTCCTTCTGCTCCTCGTTGGGTTCGACACTCTTACTTATCGAAAAGAGCTACAATTGATCCCCTATACTTGTGGGTCATCACACAACTATCTAGGAAATCCCTAGAAGCATCGGTTAGTCCATTATAGAAGATATCAAGTATTTCATTTTTCTTAAGAGGATGATCAGGCAAAGCATTAAGTAATTTACAAAGCCTCCCCCAAGCTTGTGTGAGACTCTCTTCTTTAATTTGCACAAAGTTAAATATTTCCTATAAGGCAGCTTGTTTCTTATGAGCAGGGAAATATTTTTCAGAGAAGTAATAAATCATATCCTGGGGACTACACACACAACCAGGAGCAAGAGTATTGTACCAAGCTTTAGCATCACCCTTTAATGAGAACGGAAATAATTTGAGAATATAGTAATAGCGAGTTTTCTCATCATGAGTAAAAAGGGTGGCTATGTCATTCAACTTAGTAAGATGTGCCACGACAGTTTCAGTTTCATAACCATGGAAAGGATCAGATTCAACAAAGTAATTAACTCTGGGTCAACAGAGAATTCATAATCCTTATCATCAATAAAAATAGGTGAGGTAGCAAACTTAGGATCATATTGCATTCTAGCATTCAGAGATTTTTTCATATACTTGCATAATAATTTCTATAGATCATCTCTATCCTTACAAGCAAGAATATCTCTAGTTGTCTCCTCATTCATAACATAACCTTCCGGTACCTTTGGCAATTCATATCTAGGAGGGCTAGTTCTGGTAGGTGTTTCAAGATTTTCAGTTTCAAGCTCATCATCAGTTTCAACAACATCATGTTGTCTTACTCTAGCAATTTGTTCATCAAGAAAATCACCTAGTGGCACATCATCATCATCAAGCAAGGTACTAGCATCATCTAAGTATCATTCATAGTAGAAGTAGCATCATCAATAACTTGCGACATATCAGGATTAATAGCATGTAGTGGTGTTGCAAGTTTACTTATAATAGAAGGTGAATCTAAAGCAGAGCTTGATGGCAGTTCCTTACCTCCCCTCGGCTTAGAGGGATAAATCTTAGTCTTAGCATCCTTCAGATTCTTCATAGTGATAAATTGATAATAATCCCAAGTGACTCAACAAATATAGCTATGCTCCCCGGCAACGGCGCGAGCAAATAGCCTTGATAACCCACAAGTATAGGGGATCGCAACTGTTTTCGAGGGTAGAGTATTCAACCCAAATTTATAGATTCGACACAAGGGGAGCCAAAGAATATTGCAAGTATTAGCAACTGAGTTGTCAATTCAACCACACCTGGAGATTAATTATCTGCAGCAAAGTGATCAGTAGCAAAGTAGTATGATAGTTTTGATAGTAGTGACAGCAGCAATAGTAACGGTAACAGTGATAGCAGTATTTTTGTAGCAAGTGCAGCAATAACGATGGCAGTAGTAACTTAGCAAGAACAATATAAGATAAATTCGTAGGCATTGGATTGGTAATTTTTTGGATGATATTCATCATGTGACAGTCATAACCTAGGGCGATACGACACTAGCTCCAGTTCATAAATATAATGTAGGCATGTATTCCGTAAATAGTCATACATGCTTATGGAAAGAACTTGCATGACATCTTTTGTCCTACCCTCCCATGGCAGCGGGGTCCAATTGGAAACTAAGGGATATTAAGGCCTCCTTTTAATAGAGAACCGGAACAAAGCATTAACACACGGTGAATATATGAACTCCTCAAACTACGGTCATCACCGGGAGTGGTCCCAACTATTGTCACTCCGGGGTTGCCGGATCATAACACGTAGTAGGTGACTATAACTTGCAAGATCAGATCTAGAACATGGATATAATGGTGATAACATAAATGGTTCAGATCTGAAATCATGGCACCCGGGCCCAAAGTGACAAGCATTAAGCATGGCAAACTCATAGCAACATCAATCTCAGAACATAGTGGATACTAGGGATCAAGCCCTAACAAAACTAACTAGATTATATGATGAGTCTCATCCAACTCCTCACTGACCAGCGAGCCTATGAAGGAATTACTCACTCCCAGTGGGGAGCATCATGGAATTGGTGATGGAGAAGGGTTGGTGATGACGAAGATCGAAGAGCCCCCTCTCCGGAGCCCCAAATGGACTCCAGATCTGGGCCCCCGATGAAGAACAGGAGGTGACGGCGGCTCCGTCTCGTGGAACGTGATAATTCTTTCTCCCTTATTTTTTTCTGGAAAAATGTGCTTTTATAGCGTCGGTTTCAGGGTCTGCGGTGTAAAAAGTCCTCGCAAAGTTTCGTTCCATTCTGAGAACTTTTATTTCTGCACAAAAACAACACCATGGTAGTTTTGCTGAAAACAGTGTTAGTTCAGGGTTAGTTTCATTTAAATCATGCAAATTAGAGTCCAAAACAAGAGGAAAAGCGTTAGGAAAAGTAGATATGTTGGAGACGTATCATACCCACTCTCGTAAACTTTTTGAATCTAACATCAAGCAAACAAATGGGCTAGAATTTCTCAATTCTCACCGCCTCTTCCTTCTTGGGAAGCAGGGTAATCGTCCTGAAATCGAGCTTAAACAATTGAAGATCATCATTATACAAATCCTGAAGCATGGGTAAAAGATGCCCCTTGATCGTTCACCAACACCTCCTATAGTGTTCCATAGAGACTCCATTGGGTCCATGCGCCTCATTATTCTTTGTTCGCACTATTGCCTCATAGACCTCTTCTCCATGAAGGGTGTTTTCAACACCATATTCTCTTTGAGACATAGCTGCCGAATATCTCCAACCATGTTTTCATCCATCAACACTACACTAGTGCAGAAAAACCTAGTTATGGCGTGGCAAAAGGGGAATTGGTGGTGTGGGCATCCAACTCCACTAGTATGGCATGACTGTTAAAAAATAGTGGTGGCGTTGGAAGCCAACACCAGCACTAACATTGTTGCTGATGGCGTGCCATGTCTCCAAGGCCACCACTACTATTCTTCACTAGTGACATACCATGTTGGCGCCACATCAACAATATGATTTCCAGGTATAAAATAAAATATGTACATCAGCGCTTTCCTAGCCAAATGGTAGCATAATCTAGTTTACCAACAACAATTAAATCAAATTTGACAGTACTAAATAGGGGCAAATAACATCATTTAAGTTCAACAATGTACTAATTAACATAGTTCAACATGGTACTAAACAGAGGCAAGTAACACACACCTTCAATTAAATAGACGTGGTAATAACATAATATGATCTACCATGCATACCTACTAACTAGACTCTTCGACGGGCGGACTTAGGGTCATAGTATGGAGTAAGTGAACCAAAGCTGCCAACAGGCCTATAGTAGACCATGATATCATCACGATCATACTCGAGGTAGAACATGGCCCTCTCCCGAGCTTCCATCCCGTAAGCATGTGCAAGGGCTCTCCAACCAGGACACCTAAGATATGTGAGGTGTGGCTCATTGATGACAAGACAAGTGAAGTGTTGGGCCGTCAGCATCTTCATGAGGGTGCACTGAAATGTGATGGTTGCATCAAGTGAAACTCAAAACCTCACTAAGAAGTCACATCTTGCCCCACAAGGGATGGCCTGAGCAAAATTAAAAGAAGGTAGTAGTTAGACTGGGGATGGTCTGCTGAAGGATTGTTTCCCTATCCACTTTTCTTATTGTGGCAATCCTGATGTATGCATTTCCAAGCTTCACATTAGCAACAGGGACTTTGGGTTTCAACGTTCATTGTCTCCAAGCTAGATTTTCGAGTGACAACTTCTTATTGCCATGTTTCCTACCCTCTCAGATGTCAAGGATTTAGTGACCTAGCCCCATGCAGCTTTTGGAACATCTTCAGTAAAATCATTATACAACAGGCTTCATTTTGGAACTCGTGCTAGTAAATTTAAGGATGTGTGAAGGGACCATATTTCTCTAAAAACAAAGATTTCTTTGTTGCAAGCAATTATGGGACACCTGCTGTCCATTGAAATAATCATCAAATCGGATCGCATGGGCCGACAAACGCAGCTTGCACTCTTTGTGAAGAGGATGAGAATAGGGAGCACCTTTTCTGCTACTTTACCTTGGCTAAGTTCATGCAGAGTTGTGTACGTTTCTTGGCTCAATCACTTGGGATCCAAAAAACATCTCTCGGTTTCGTGACTGCCCAACCGAAAGTTTTTGTTATCCGCTATTGCTTGGTCGTTATGGACTGCGCATAACAAATTCACAATGGCTAAGCCTACTGATGTTTGTTTAAATTGATTGCCATCTTACAACAATGGTGGTCGCTCGTTAAAGCGCAAGAAATTTTTTCTCAGGAAGACAACAGGACTCTGCAGCATTTATTGATTCAAAATTTAGTACAAAATGTGTGATTGAGAAAGCCAATTGAAAAAAGGAAAAATCTAGAGCTTGCGACGTACCTGCCCCTGGGTGTAGATAGAATTCGGTAAGACAAAAATTGATTGGAAAGTCCTAAATTTGACCAATTCAATTCCATCTGCTAGAATAAGAAAAAAGTGCTTCGATTGTTCTCATTCTTAAAATGAGAATCTCTCTCTGTTCAACAATAACTTAATCTTGCAATAAAACACTTTTGCTCGAAGACCTAAAGATAAACAAAAGCAATTGTACAACACTTCCTCTACAAGCATCAGGGTGATCAAAATGAATGCTTTATCTAAAATCCATGATCCATTTGGCTAAATAAGAGTAGTTTTTTATGTGTGCACTATGGCCTAACATCGTCATCTCCTGTCTGAATTTTGCTTGCAAAAATATAGGCTTGTAGGAATAGTTTTGAAGATATAGTCATTTGTAGTTAGACAAATAGCCCGGCGGACAAGAATGATAATTTCCATGGCAAACAATAATCTGATTGAAGATCTCAATGATTTAATCTGCCCATGGAATGAACATTGCTGCCACGCTAGGCATAAGTATTTCCAACATGCAAGTGCAAATGGACAATGAAAAAAGAAGATGATATCTGGTTCCAGTGGCAAATTCTCCGCATAAAAAACACAAGACATTGATAACATGGTGTTGGGGAACGTTGCATGGAAAACAAAAAATATTATACGCACACGCAAGATCTATCCATGGAGATGCATAACTACGAGAGGGGGAGAGCATCTACATACCCTTGTGGATCGTTAAGCGGAAGCGTTTATTGATGTAGTCGTACAACTTCACGATCCGTACCGATCAAGCACCAAACGCACGGCACCTCCACATTCAGCACACGTTAAGCTCGATGACATCCTCGCCTTCTCGACCCAGCAAGAGAGGCGAAGTAGTAGATAAGTTCTGGCAGCACGATGGGGTGGTGACGGTGGTGGTGAAACTATTCTGCAGGGCTTCGCCAAGCACAACGGATGTGGACAGAGGAGGAACTAGAACTAGAGGGAGAGGGGGCGCCGCACACGGCTTGGGAATCATGGCGTGTGTTGCCTCTCCCCTCCTCTCATATATATATATATATAGGGGGAGGGGGAGGGGAGGCAGCCCTAGGCTCCCCCAAGGGGGCCGGCGGCCGCCCTAGGGGCTTGCCCTAGGCGTCCCCTTCCTTTCTTGGCGCGTGGGGAGACGACAGGAGGGGAGGTGCCCCCCCATTCCTTTCTCTCATGTGGAAGAGAAGGCAGGAGGGGCTCACCCTCCTCCTTTTCCTTCCCTAAGGGCCAGCGGCCTAGAGGTGGGGCGCACCAGCCCCTTGTGGGTTGGTGTGCTTCCTTCGTTGGCCCAATAAGCCCAGTAACTCCTCATGGCCTCCCGGAACCCCTTCCGGTGATCCGACAAATATCCCGTGCATTCCGAAACTCTTCCGGAGACCAAATACTATCATAATATATATCAATCTTTACCTCCGTACCATTCCGGAGCTCCTTGTCGTGTCTGTGATCTCATCCGGGACTCCGAACAACATTCGGTCACCAACATACACAACTCATATAATATTATATCGTCAACGAAGGTTAAGCGTGCGGACCCTACGGGTTCGAGAATGATGTAGACATTACCGAGACGCTTCTCCGGTCAATAACCAATAGCGGGACCTAGATGCCCATATTGGTTCCTACATATCTACGAAAAACTTTATCGGTCGAACCTTTATGACAACATACGTAGTTCCCTTTGTCTGTCGGTATGTTACTTGCCCGAGATTCGATCGTCGATATCTCCATACCTAGTTCAATCTCGTTACCGGCAAGTATGTTTACTCGTTCTATAATACATCATCTCGTAACTAACTCCTTAGTCACTTTGCTTGCAAGCTTCTTATAATGTGCTATTACTGAGAGGGCCCAGAGATACCTCTCCATCATACGGAGTGACAAATCCCAATCTTGATTCACGCCAACTCAACAGACACCTTCGGAGATACCTGTAGAGCACCTTTATGATCAACCAATTATGTTGTGACGTTTGATAGCACACAAGGTATTCTTCCGGTATCCGGGAGTTGCATGATCTCATGGTCGAAGAAATATGTATTTGACATTAAGAAAGCAGTAGCAATAAACTGAACGATCATATGCTAAGCTAATGGATGGGTCTTGTTCATCACATCATTCTCCTAATGATGTGATCCTGTTATCAAGTGACAACACATGTCTATGGTTAGAAAACCTTAACCATCTTTTGATCAATGAGCTAGTCTAGTAGAGGCTCACTAGGGACACGGTGTTTGTTTATGTATCCACACATGTATTTAAGTTTCCGGTTAATACAATTCTAGCATGAATAATAAACATTTTATCATGAACAAGGAAATATGATAATAACCAATTTATTATTGCTTCCAGGGCATATTTCCAACACATGGACCCCATGATCTCCAAGATTCATACATTTACTACCTCCTTGTCATCGGCGCCTTATTAGATCTATCCTTTCCTTTTGTCCCTGGTCGTTAGTTGTGGCATGTGTGCCTACTCTTGCCGTGTTGGCTGCGACCTTATTTCAATTATGCTGGTGTATGGCTTGGTTTTTTTTAAATGGAGGCAAAATATTTGCCTCATAGATTAATTAAGGAGATGATAGATTTTGTTACATTACACCCATGAATGCGACATGAATGATTAATCGTGCAAAACAATTGACCCTAGTTTCTTTTCCCCAACAATGATCCAAAGTTTTGCCTCATCCAAGATGATGTTTAGCATGCCAGAACACCCGTGCATTCCACTCATTCCATATGGTCCACAATATGAGCATAGTAAGCGAGGCCATTGCTTTTCTATTGCATGTACAAACACCGGTTTGCCTTGCCCACCAATCCTCAATAGTGCCCTCCATATGCCAGGTGGAGGTGTCCCAATCCTCAAGGTGAAATTTCTTGATGACCAAGTTCCAAAGCTTAAGAGAGTAACGGCATTGGAAGAAGAGGTGGGATCCACATTCTAGCACTCTCCTGCAAAGGGGGCAAAGGATGCAGTTCAGCGACCCTTGTTTGACAACATATCGGCGGTCCAAATTCGATCTTGAATGGCCAACCAAGCAAAGAAATTGACTTTTGGCGGCGCCCAAACCTTCCACGTCATTTGATACATGGGAGAGAGGGCCATGATGAGGAATTGCACTTTGTAGGTGAAATCTGTCGAGTAGTGGCCACTAAGTGTATGCTTGCAGACAATGTCATCCTTAGCAAGCTCATTAAGATGAATCTCATGAACATACAAAGGGTGAAAAATTGACAGATGTGCTCAATGGTAACAATGGTCACGGGGTTTATCTTTAGAATCCACGCGCTGTTATTTAGTGACTCCCGCACCTTCCAATTCTTTCTCGATGAGGCCTCAAAGATGAGCGGAGCAATATCTATGGGCTTATGCCCAAGTAGCCAGGTAGCCTCCCAAAATGGGGTCCTCGCACCATTGCCCATAGTGATGGTTGTTGAGGCATAGAAGAAGTGAAGGTCCTCCTTCTCACATGGGTTTCCCATCCCCACCCACATCTTACTTGGATCCTTCCGCTTGAACCATGGCCACCTCAATCATAATGCACACGCAATTTTGTCAGTGTCGAGAACCCCAAGGCCTACATATTCATGTGGTTGGCAAACGATCTCCCAATTCACCTTGCCTTTTTCCCGATCGTCGTATCAGACCCGGAACAAAGAAAAGCTCGTTCTAGCCTATTGATATTACGTAGTGTGCTTGGTGCAACAACGAGGGGAGTGATGGAGTAGAGTTCTTGGAAGGTGCTCACGGACTTGACACTACTAGGGAAAACCCTAGTAGTAGCGCGGGTTTTGAGGCTATCATCAGCGCGGGCAGCCGCGCTACTAATACGGAGCTACAGCTAACAGTTAGTAGTAGCGCGGTATGTACCCGCGCTACTACTATTGACTATATCAGCAACGCTTTTTCGGAACGCGCTACTATTAATTAGCTGTAGCGGTTTCCTAGCCCCGCGCTACTGCTATATCTTTCATTATTCCCCTCGCTTCCTACCCCGTTTCAGTTTCAATAAACTGCAATTTCCAGATACTAGGTACTACTAGATATCAATTTCATAAAGATTTATAGGTACTAGGTAGTACTCCCTCCATTCCAAATTACTCGTCGTGGTTTTAGTTCAAATTTGAACTAAAACCACGACGAGTAATTTGGAACGGAGGGAGTACTAGATAACAATTTCATATATAGTCAACATGCATCCTCAAGCAGTACTAGGTGATATCGACGACGATCATCATATGTTGTTCTACATGATATCGACGACGATCATGATATGTAGTTCTAGATGATATAGCCACACACACACACATATGTAGTTCTAGATGATATCGACGACGATCATCATCCTCAAGCCTGGGTGGTGGGTGTTCCTGATAGTAATTAGGATGGCCTGTCCAACACGAAGATTCTTGCCAACGAGGAATCTCTTCCATCCAACCGAGTTTAAGTGTGTGCGACCGTCTGTGTCCATGCGGTAAGTACAGGTGGCGACGGAGCCCCTTGCGGTAAGGCGTAGTTCAGCTGAGCCTTTTTCAGCAGGATCGATACCATAACTCACAGATAGGCTCTTTGGCAATTTGTGAATAAAAAAACATATCAATTAATAAATAGCCTCGCACATACTCTTGCAGATATATTTCTATTAAGTATAGATTTCTACACTATCAAAAGACACAGTACTACACATTTGTACTAAGCATGAATTCTACTAATAAGTATATATGGATTATCTACACTATTAATAGTTCCTTGGATTCTACACTAATAAGCATGTGATCGGACTCTACACTAAAGCATATCATCGACTAGATTCCACACAGCATATCATTGGACTCTACACTAAGCATATCATCGGATAATTTGCATTTGTAAGTATAACATACCATATCATGTCGATCGACCATGGTACTTGTCAGGCGGGTCACGAATGGCACCCCGACAAAGTCATCACGTGGCGGAATTATGTCCCATAGGTTGCACACCTCCTCCTCGCTCAGCCTCATTCTTTGAGCTACAATGGCTTCATGAAGTGGGTCCTCATTATCTTCATCATCTTCGTCATCTTCATCATCTTCCACCTGGTTGATATAAATGATAGCCAGCTTGGGTATTTCTGCTCTGAAGGAGAAGCTGGTCAACTCACCACCAGTAAGACGCATGCGGGCGAGGAAACAGGCCCATCCATCTCCTCCAATCTGCGACATATTTCGTCCTTTCTCGACCTCCATAGTGTACGCCCCCCAGGAGCCTCAAATGCCACAGTGTCTCATGTCAGCTTGTTGAATTTCAACCTCACATTGCATGGGACGATCTGTGTAAAAAAAGAAAAATGGCACAATGCAGTAATGCCAACACTAAAAATAAAATAGTTGTTACATTTCATATAATTTCTTACTGCCGCATGACGAAAACTCGGCTGGAAGTAAACGCCGAACAGCTTGCCAGTTGCAAGGCTGCTGGCGCACCTTGACTTGCACAGTCGACATGGTGGTGGTGGTGGTGGTGGCGCCATTTTCCTAAAGCAATATGAGCAAAGGATTAACGATCCACTTCACAGGAAAGAAAAACAGTAGCATGTGATATTTTTGGTTCTTCTTCAGTTATATTTTCATAGCTTACTAACACATTTTAGAATAGAACCAACAGCTGGCAGGCAACTAAATCAACTAGCGTAATAAATCAACTAAATAAACTAGCCTGCTAAATCAACTAAATCAAAATGTTCTAAATCAACTAAATCAAAATGTTCTAAATCAACTAGCGTACTAAATCAACTAAATCAAAATGTTGTATAAATCAACTAAATCTACTAGCCTACTAAATCAACTAAATCAACTAGCCTACTAAATCAACTAAATCAAAATGTTCTAAATCAACTAAATCAACTAGCCTACTAAATCAACTAAATCAAAATGTTGCATATGAACTAGCCTACTAAATCAAAATGTAGCAGGGAGGATGGGTTGTGGATGGAGGAGGGAGGAGGGAGAAGGAGGGGCGACTGGAGGAGGGAGGAGAGAGTAGGACGGAGGAGGAAGGCGGAGCGAGGAGGGGCCGGCCGGCGGCGAACGGAGGAGTGGAGGGAGGACGGAGGAGGAGGGCGGTACCGAGTCCAGCGAGGAGGAGGAGGTGACGGCGGCGCAGAGGAAGGAGGGGTAGGCGACGGCGGCCGGCGGGGGCGAGGGCGGTCGGCGGGGGAGGACCGGCGCGCGGGGGGGTGAGGGGGGAGATCGAGTGAGTGTGAGTGTGAGTGGATCGGAGAGAGGAGAGGGAGGGGTGGAAGATAGAATGGCTTAGCAGTAGCGCGCTATAGAAAAAGGCGCTAGTGCTAAACGACCTAGCAGTAGCGCCTTTCTCTCAGAACGCGCTACTGCTACGTGTCAGCATGTAAAAGTAAACATCAAAAATGCATTAGTCATCAACGATCTTTTCGTGTAGAATCTAAATTGTCAATAGAATCTTCCCCAGTTTTTAAGAACCGGCGAAGATTCCTATTGCGGCCACATATCCTACACATAGAGTTTAATGAAGACCAAGTGCTTGTGATAGTCTGAGAAGTAACATATTTAAGGAGGTAGAAACCCTCTTCGCGGAGTGAGGCGGTACTATTTTTTTTAGTAAACTTAGCAGTAGCTGGTATTACAGGAATGCGCTACTGATATGATCTATAGCAGTAGCGCTCTTCGTATTAACGCGCTGCTGCTAGAACTAGCTTCGCGGCGGGGTCGTGGCAATTATAGCAGTAGCGCGGCTTACAGGAGGCGCGCTACTGCTACTTTTATTTCAGCAGCGCGTTCTGCTGGAGCGCGCTACTGCTATATAGCAGCAGCGCCTTATTTTAAAACTCGCTGCTGGTAAGATTTTGTGTATACGCTTTTCCCTAGTAGTGTGATTAGGGTCGTGCCACCAATGGTAGTGATATTTTCCCCTTCATACATGACCAACTTGGCCGCCACTTTGTCCTCAAGGAATTGGAGATCGACCCTCCTAAGTTGCCAAATGGAGAGAGGGAGCCCGAAGTATCACATAGGGAAAGATGCTCTAGATGCGGGCAAGCTTTGAATGATGAACTCCAAGTTTAGGTGGTTGCACCCAATGTTGAGGATATCGCTTATCGTTATCATCTCTGTCAGCTGGGGATTAGAGATTAATCGGAAATCGGCTGATTAATCGATTTTATCGATCGACTATTAATCGGCCATTTTTTGCAATTCTCAGGTTCCCAACACTAAAATATGCTATATTCAACACCAAAACAATATTGGAGATAAGTGTTACCTTGATTCCTAGCCTTTGAATCCTCGTATAATGAGAAACAAAATAGGACAACAGTACATATAGCGTAACAAGGTACACAAAATACAAATAAGCATAGTTTTTGCAAACATAATGCTATGAATAGGCCCGATTTATCGGCAGATTCCCGATAAATCGCTTGTCATAGTGATTAATCAGCCCAAATGATAAACGGTGAAGATAAGGCATAATCTTACTGGTCACCCCAAGAGTAGCGATAAATCGGATGATAAATCGCTGAATCGGAAGATTTTTTGAACAGTGGTTGCACCTAATGGGTACCACCAAGCTCTTATGGAAGTTGGTGCATAAGCGAGTGACCTCTCCAAAGCTTCTGAAGATGAATGAAAGATTGTCAATATCCCTTTTGATAGGATCCATAAACACTGCTGCATCATCCAAATAGAGGGAGGTGCACACCATGACACCTCTTCCCTGGATCTTATGTAGGAACCCTCTTCGTGCTGCCATCTCGAGGATTTGTTGCAAGGGGCCGATGGCGATGACGAAGAGGAGGGGGAGAGGGGGTCTCCCTGCCGAAGGCCCCTCCCATGCTTGATTTGTGGGTCGACCATCCCATTCAAGAGGATCCTGGAAGAGGAAGAGCAGAGGAGTGCCGCAATCCAATTTCTAAATTTGCTTGGGAACCCTCGCCGTTGGGGGATATCAAGGATATACTCCCATTTGACATAATCAAAAGCTTTCCAAATGACAAGCTTGAAGAGGAGCGATGGAGTCTTTTGCTTGTGGGGCTGCTGGGAAAGCATCTGCACGAACATGAAGTTGTCATGAATACTTCTCCTCTTGATGAAGGCACTTTGGGCATTGGAAACGAGGGCATTCAGGTGTGGGCCTAGCTGGATAGAGAGCACCTAGCTTAGCAATGATTTTGGCAGCTGCATGGATGTGACTAATGGGCCTATAGTCAGAGATCCCCTCCGCCCCTTCCTTCTTGGGTAAGAGCACGACGTTTGCGCAGTTGAGCTAATGGAGGTTTGCCGTGTGCTCATAGTCAAATAAGTTCACCACCCTCATGAAGTCATGCTTTATGGTGCCCCGACATTTCTTGAAGAAGGCCCCGGTAAAGTCATCCGACTCGGGTGCCTTACCACATGGCATGTCATTGATGGCCTCACAGACCTCCTTCTCGATTATTGGGGATTCCAACTCTTGCAAGTCATGAGCCACCAAGGTGAGCTCTTCCTAGTTGAAATCTTTTGTGCTTGTGCACCCTTTTTTCATGACGTCGGAGAAGTGGGTGTGCATTATATTATCTTTTGCTTCATGATCGGTGACCCAACCTTGGTCATGCTTGATCCTGTGAATGTGTTTTTTTCTTCTTCTAGCATTGGTCCGACGATGGAAGAATTTTGTGTTGGCATCTCATTCCTTCAGGTTTCAAATTCTCGCACATTGCTTCTTGCGAGCTCGCTCCAACATAGCCAAACTTATGTCCCTTCTCTTTAGGCGAGCCCGGAGATCATGCTCTTCAGGGGAGAGCCGCTACTCCTCTTGCGCGATGTCGAGGCGATGACCAATAGTCCGGCATGAAGATGAATTTTTGCCTTAGAGAAGAGGCCCCTACTCCATTCGGTGAGACGTAGTTCCCTATTTTTGAGCTTATGGAACAAGATATGGTATGGCTCGGTGTGCTCAACATGCTCCATCCATGAATTGTTAACCAAGTCACTGAAACCAGGCACTGATACCCAAAAGTTCTTGAATTTGAAGGCCCTAGGCCTCATAAGCTCCTTGTCGTCGGCAAGCAATAACGGATAGTGGTCAGAGAGGAAGGATGAAAGGGCATGAAGCACGTGGGTGTTGAAGATGATGTCCCACTCGCCATTGCAAAAGAACTAATCGAGCTTACACAAAGTTGGGTTTTCCCTCTCGTTGCTCCAAATGAACCGGCGATTTTGAAGATGGATCTCTTTTAGCTCACAAGCATGCAGTGCAAAATTGGTTGATTCTACTTCGGTTAACATTTATCTTGTTTTTATCTCTCGCTTGGTATATTTGGTTGAAGTCCCTGGAGGCAAGCCAAGCCACTCCGGGCGTCAGCTTTTAACTAGTGAGCTCGGCAAAGAATGCATCTTGAATTCCACATTGGAGTCATGGATGCATACCATGGCGGAGAGGCAGAACGAGGTGGTGGTGATCTTAAACAAGTCCAACATGCACTCTACCTAAGATAACAGCTAGCACAACTCTTACAATGGAGTCGATGTAGCCATGATCACGCCGCTTTCTAAGCAGTCTCCAAAGCTGTAGAAATCCACACATTTTAAAATGGCGTCAGTGACACGACAAGAAATGACGTGTTTGATCACTAATTTATTACGACAGTTCCAGAGGGTCCACGCCAGGGTGCCCACTGCGACCCAAAGGGACGGCCTACTAACAGGTGGGGAATCTAGGACCTCCCTGAATAGGTCAGGGAGGTTATCATAGCACCATGATCCGCCCACGACGTCCCGGAAGCAACTTCATAAGAATCGCGCCGACGGGCATCGAAAGAAGATGTGGTTGGAGTCTTCCGGGATGCCACAGAGGGGGCATAGGCCATCACCTGGGCCATTCCACTTCTGGACCTCCATGCCCAAGGGCAGGCGGCCACGAACCCATCGCCACATGAAGATATGTATCTTAAGTGGCAACTTGATTTCCCAAAGAACCGTAAGTTCATGGGGACCCGGAGCCGGCAAGATTGCCCGGTATAGGGATTTAGTCGAGAATGAACCACTCGACTCAAGGTGCCAGGTCACAGAGTCAGGTTCGAGCGAGGGGGTGTGCAAAGCTACGCATTCCAACAGCTCATCCCACTGCGCTCGCTCAAGATCCCCAAAGGTGCGGCGAAAGGAGATGGTGCCAAGGTCCTGAAGGGCTGCTCCCACCAAAATCTGTGGATGGGAGCAAATCGAGAATAAGGCATGGAATCTTTCCGCGAACGGTCTGGTTCCCGATCATCGATCCAGCCAGAATAATGAGCTAGAACCCGAGCCCACAGCAATTGATGTGCCGATCCGGAGGACCGGCAGTCGTTGAATAATTGACTGCCAGAATTGGGACCCCCCAACCCTGGGAGCAAAGGCGAGTGGTTGTCCACGCAGATACTTTGCGCGGATAATATCCAACCACAGCCCATCGGCACCGGTCTCAATGCGCCACATCCACTTGGTGAGAAGAGCGATATTCATACGCTTCGAGGAAATCACACCAAGGCCACCCTGATCCTTGGGTTTGCAGATCTCAGACCACTTGACCATGTGGTATTTCTGCTTATTGTTTTCTCCCGCCCAGAAAAACCGGGAGAGGTATTTGCCAATCTCCTGGTGAAGGTTTTCATGAAGACTATAGAATCCCATAATATACATGACAAGGCCAATAAGGGATGAGTTCATGAGAACCACCCGAGCTGCCTTGGAGAGCCACCGCCCTTGCCACGGCTCCACCCGGAATTGGAGCTTGGAGACCGTAGGGCGGAGGTCTTTTTCCTGAAGGCGGACATCACTAATTGGCATGCCGAGGTAAGTCGTCGGGAAGGATCCCAAGCGACAGTTAAGGCGGTTAGCTATACTGGTCGCCTCCTCCATGGAATAGCCAAGCACCATTACCTCACTCTTTGCGAAGTTTATAGTAAGCCCCGACATCTCCTGGAAACACAGGAGCAAGAACTTGAGGTGTCGGATGTCCTCATCCGATCCCTCCACCATCAAGATCGTATCGTCCGCATACTGCAGGTGAGTGAGCCCCCATCCCCAGTGAGATGAGGACATATGCCTCTAATGTGGCCAGCCCGCCTGGCCAAGTCCAGGATTGTAGCCAAGGCGTCGACCACCAAATTAAAGAGGAAGGGAGAGAGGGGGTCTCCCTGACGTACCCCTTGACTAGTGGGAAAGTAAGGCCCCACCTCTCCATTGATATTGATCGCCGTGCGTTCACTGATCACTAATTGCATCACGTGTGTGACCCAATGAGGGCCGAATCTGCGCTTCAACATTACCTCCCGCAGGCAGGACCAGTGGACTGAATCATATGCCTTGGGAAAGTCGATCTTGAAAAAAAACGCCTAGAGGCTGCCTAACTTCATGCAGGATTTCTTGAAGGACTAGGATCCCATCTAAGATAAATCTGCCTTTGGTGAAGGCCGATTGGTTGGGGTGATGGATCCTAGGAGCAGGAAGGGCCACCCTAGTGGCGTATCCTTTCGCCAAAATCCGAAAGATTGCGTTGAGGACCGTAATCGGTCGGAATTGCCTAATTTCCGAGGCCCCTCGGATTTTCAGGATCAAGGAGATGATCCCATAGTTCAGGCGGGTAACATCAAGGGTTTCTCTAGAAAATTCAAGGAACAAAGCTAAGACGTACAACGCTTACAACCAGACTAAGCTTGAAACACACCATCGAGCCAACACACCAAATCAAATTAAGACTCCAGACAACAACCCAAGCTGCAAATAACCGCCTGGTACGAAATGTTGTACAAACATGGGAACCTTAGAATCCCGGAACAGCAGCACCACATCAGGTGGCCATCGGCTGCGCCACAACGCCTCCATAAGCCGTCTCTAGGTCCAGTGCTGCAGCTCCACCATGAGCAGTGAGAGCCTCCTCGACCTCAGTCGCCTGCTCGTCGTCAAGCTTGAAAAAATCATGCAAGGCTATGATCACCTCTATTTGGAAACTTCTCCTTGAATTGCTCCATGAAGGCGCCGAGGGTTGACTTTGTGACATCTTTCATCTTTGCCATCCTTAACAATCGGCAAACTGCAGTAGACAACAACCCTGAGTGCTACACGTATCAGCCCTGATTCTGGCGCTTGTTCTCTGTAGTGCGAGCCCACCACCAGCCCTGGCTATGGTCATACCAGCGAGCGTCTTGCGATGAGCCTTGGGAGGCCTGGCCGGAGTGGCAGCATGGGACACGATGATCGCCTCCTGGCGTTCCACGAATAGGGGAGCAAGATCATCTCCAGCCACGTGGTCAAGAGCAACCCGTCGAGGACGTGGCGTTGGTGTGCAGCGCACCATCCCGCTGCAGATCAGAGGTGGCGTGGGCGATTCATCGAAGCATGAAGGACTCATTGGAGAGGAAAGCGGCCTATGGAGCACCGCGGGGGAGCACCGCGGGGGAGCACAGCTCACGCACCGCCTAGCTTGGTGAGCCCTGCGATGTCGGGAGCATGGTGGTCGACGAGAGGGGTAGACGGGTGGTGAGCCTGGCGGCGTGAGAGCCTCTTGTGAGCGGCGACGAGCAGAGCTCGGCGAGTGCTAGCGCAGGGATGCAGCCTCGCCCCTCGTCTAACGTCGTGGTGTCGCCGTGGCATGCACCGACTAGTGCTCCTGAACGCGAACGTTGTCGTCGTTGCCGGAGTCAGAGCCCAGCACAATGGTGGCAGCAGGTGCGGCAGCCTGCTGGACCAGAGCGATGGAGTGGCGACGACCACCATCAGCCCGATGATCGTCGTGCCCATCCCCGCGGCTGTGATCGTGATCCGTGCCCCGTGGTTACGCTTGATGTGCTCTCCCCAGCTGTCATGGTTCCTCGAGTAATACCTTCCTTGCCGCCCATCCTCTTCGTGTTGCATGTCCTGGTCGTCGTCACTCTCATGCCTATGGTGGTCGATGGGCCTTGTGATGCGGTCCCTATGGGACCAAGGCTGGCTCTCATCGTCGATGATCCCCTTCGACATGTGTAGTCTTTGGACACCACCTTGGCCCTTGTGTTGGGTCTTCGTGGATGGCGACATGAATGTGACCCTTGTGATGGGTCCCTATGGGACCAAGGCTGGCTCTCATCGTCGATGATCCCCTTGCGACATGTGTAGCCCTTGGACACCACCTTGGCCCTTGTGTTGGGTCTTCGTGGATGGAGACATGAATGTGACCCTGCCCTCTAAGAGCATCTCCAACCCTCCTCCCCAACAGCCCCCCAAAGCGTCTTTTTTACCACCGGTGCAAAAAAATCGCCAGGAGCCCAAATTTTGCTGGTTTGGGCCGAAATTGGCGCTGGCGGACCCAGGCCGAACCCGCCACGCATCCCCGCCCTTTCCCGCCACGCGTCTACACCGCTCCCGTCCTCTCGCCGCTATAAAAGCCGACCTTCACCGCCGCTCGCCACACACGCCATCTCTTTGCCTACACCGCTCCAGCGCCGACCATCTCTTCTCCTCACCTTTTTCGCCCAAAATTTCAAGGGAAGCGCCATGGCGGAGAGGTTACCCAGCGACGGGGCGGCGGCCAACGGCTTCGGCCGCCGCTGGCTGCACGAATGGGAAGATCACCTGTTGAAGGAGGCGAACTACCCGACGCCGCCTGACGTGCCGGGGCATGGCGGCTGAGCGCCGGCGGCGTCCCCGTGCCTTCGCCGCCCTCCAACGCGGAACACCCCGCCAAGATCGAGGAGATTCGGGCCAACATGTCGGAGTACGCGCGTCAAGAACCACGGTACGCGACGGACAACCACGCGTTGTGGACCGCGTACTTCCAGCACCACCACGCCGAGCAGCTGGCGTCTACCAACGGCGGCCCGACGCCGAGGGGGCGCCACAACTCGGAGGGCCGCCGTCAATGGTGGGGCACGCTCGGGCGAACTCTCGTCGCCATCCTCGAGCACATCGAGGGCGGCAACGAGCCACGGCTAGAGTACCCAGCACCGTCCTTCTCTCGTCGCCGCGGAAGCTCCTGGTTGTCGAGGTGATGGACCTGTCGTCCTTGTCATCCTCTGGCTCCCGCTCCTCCGGGTCGGCGCCGGCGGCACTCGTCCCCATCAAGCCTGAGCCGCAGGAAACGCCGCTCCGTCGGCGCAGCCGGGGCGGCAACCTCGTCATAAACGAGGGCCGCCGCGTTCCTTCCCCTCCCTGCGGCCATATTCTCTTGGTGAAGCCGAAGAAGGAGCCGGAGATCGTGTTGAAGCAGGAGCACGAGGACATGGCCGCCAACCTCGAGAGCGGCCTCGCCTGGTCGCGCAGACTACGTGGTGCTAGGAGATGGAGTGCCAGCGTCATCCTCTGGAAGAAATCGCCGAGCGGCGCCACGGCCGCGGCGAGGACAGCGTCATCGTGTTCTCCGACAGCGACGAGGAGGTCACTGCACCGAGCAAGCCGTTCCGCAGCGGCGATCCAGGACGGGGCTGCAGCAAGGACGCCCCGAAGGACAGGCCGTCGAGCGACGGCGACAACCAGACGGTGGCGACGACTACACCGACCTCTACAACCTCCTTGGCATGAACTAGGCGTAGTTTTTTTTATGTCTTTATCTATGTTTTTTAATTCGCCAAAATATCAATGAAATCGCCTATATTCGCCTACATTTCGTCCAAATTGACTGAATTTCGTTGAGTTTGGGTGTTTTAAATTTTTTTTGGCCTTCTACCGTTGTGTTCGCGGCTGGGAATCGGGTATCCCATGCTAAAAATTCCGTCGACAACGTTTCAAGAGGCGCTATTTCCCACCGAAAAACGCCTTTGAAGGGCGAACGGCTGGAGATGGTCTAATCCCTACACCAGGAGATTGACTGGCCACCGCTACGTGTCGGCAATGTGACGCAGTTTCACTCTCGACACATTGGCAGGGGATGCCGTCCACGCCCAGACGCCGTCATGTTTGGCTATATATAAAGTTGGGCGATCGTATTTTCTCTAAAAGGAAAAGTGTTCCCGATACCTGAAGTTGGATATGTTTGGTTTGTGTGTAAAATTAGTACTACCCTTGTTTCGGTCATGATTTTGGATGTTCAACAACGAATTGGTTTGCTCATACCCTTTGTCCCAGTGGTTCACATTTCTTGCAAAACGAAACACACGGAACGTCAGCTACTCGTGTTCATCGCGGTGTGTTTTTACAGTTCAGAAAAAAAAAATACATTCAGTACATGCACAGCATTGCGTGGACATGTCAAAACCTCTGCTTTTTTTTAAGGTATATATATATTTCTTGGCACCACCGTCGTCTGGCAACAATCAATGGTATGAAAAACAATTCCACTCCAATGCAGATTTGTTTCTGGAAAGGAAGCTAATTCTCTGCATTTGATGCCGAGCACCAGAGTGAAAAATGAAACGGAAACATGACAAAAACGTAAAATTGCCTAGAAAGCAGACCTATGGCGTAGGGCATGGGCAAGACTTGACCTGGCGTGCTGTGGGAATCTCACACTATTCACTCACGCACGCGGCAGCGAAGGGATCCAAAGGGGCTCAGGCACGGCCATGTCCATCATATCTTGGCGAGAACAGAGAGGCTGGAGCAGATTCTGTATTATTATTTTGTTTTTTGCGAAAGAAAGCAGATTCTGTAGGTTTACGTCTCATTTCCTTTAACACGTGGCTACGAGATCAGACTGAACAAGACACCGTAGTAGAAGAATACATCAGTTTCTTGTAGGATACAGGGGAGTGGTTGCACTCACAGCATCAGGCCATCAGATGCTGCTGCTCCCCTAGACGAAAACCTTCCAGTATTTACTTGTGGCTACTGCCTTGAGTGGGCTCTGGGAAGGATGGATGCATCAGCCGCGGCGAGAAATCAGCTTAGCGTTTAGCAGATAGCTAGCCAAGAAAGTTGCGTTCAAGCAGTGCAACGGCTGCGCTGCAGCCTGCAGGAGAAGAAGGCCAAGTAGGACAGGTGCACATGACTGGTGTACTTCCTTTCCTATCTTCAACGATTCACAGCCGTGTTTCTTTCATTGATTCATATCTTGCTCTATCTTTTTCAGCCGGACAGTTTCTACTCCCTCGGTTCCTGAATATAAGTCATTTTAGACATTTTAAATGGATTACAACATACGGATGTACGTAGACATATTTTAAAGTGTAGGTTCATTCATTTTGCTCCGTATGTAGTCACTTGTTAAAATCTTTAAAAAGACTTATATTTGGAAACGGAGGGAGTAGTTTCCAGGGCATGCATCTTCAAACACATGAGAGAAGTGAGAACAGTTAAAGGTAGTGTCTTCAAGAATGTTGGATGAATAGCAACTGACTTTACTGAGGGCCAAAGGCCAATACATATACATGTGTGGTAAAGTGCAGGAAACCCCTTATACAATGGGGATAAACCGAAAAGAGACTATACACATCTAACACCCCCCTCAAACTTATGGTGGATCAACAACACTGAGTTTGGAGAGGAAAAAGGCATGTTGCGCTCGAGTCTGTGCCTTCGTGAAGAAGTCAGCCAACTGTAACTCAGAGGGCACATAGTGAAGAGCGAGAGTCTGATCCTGCACAGTAGCACGCACGAAGTGGGCATCCACACCGATGTGCTTAGTGAGCTCATGCTTCACCGGGTCACGCGCAATACTGATAGCACCAGTACTGTCTGACAGTAAGAGAGTCGAGGTAGCAGCAGACACACCAAAATCCTCAAGTAACCACCGTAACCAGATCACCTCAGCCGTCAGCATAGCCATGACTCGCAACTCAGCCTCTGTACTCGAGCGAGAAACTGCAGTCTGTTTCTTTGTCTTCCAGGCAATAAGAGAGCCACCAAGAAAGACACAATAAGCAGACAGCGAGCGTCGATCAGAGGGATCACTACCCCAGGTAGCATCAGAGTAAGCCTGGAGCTCGAGAGAACTGGAGCGGGGAAAGAAAAGGCGCTGAGAGATCGTGCCACGAAGATATCGTAGAACACGGAGGAGGTGACTATAGTGGACAGAGGTGGGGGCTGAAACAAACTGACTCCGGATGTGAACAGGATAGGAGATGTCAGGACGCGTAACAGCAAGATAGACAAGGCTACCAACGAGGTGACGATAGCGAGTGGGATTAGGAAGAGGGTCACCATCAGAGCCACGAAGCTGAACGTTGAGCTCCATAGGAGTCACAACGGTGCGGTCATCACTGAGAGCAGCTCGAGCGAGAAGATCCTGAATATATTTCTCTTGAGAGATGTAGAAGCCATCAGAGGTCGAGGAGATCTCAATCCCAAGAAAATAGCGAAGAGGACCAAGATCAGCCATGAGGAACTGGTCGTGAAGGCGGGCCTTAACAAAGGCAATGTAGGCAGAGTCGTCACCAGTGATGATCATGTCATCAACATAAAGAAGGAGAAGAGTTCGACCATGAGGAGACGTGTGAACAAACAACACGGGATCATGATCACTGGGCAAGAAACCAGCGGCCGTCACCACAGAGGCAAAGCGCTCAAACCAGGCGCGAGGGGCCTGTTTAAGACCATAGAGGGAGCGGCGAAGTCGACAGACCATACCGTCAGGAGCATAGTACCCCGGTGGTGGTTGCATGTAAACTTCCTCACGCAACTCGCCATTGAGAAAAGCGTTCTGGACATCAAGTTGAGAGATAGACCACTGACGAACAGAAGCCACAGCAAGGAGAGTGCGGACAATGGTCATGTGAGCCACAGGAGCGAATGTCTCATCATAATCGCGTCCCTGCTCCTGCTGGAAACCACGGGCCACAAGACAAGCTGTAAGGGCATATTTATCCCTAAGATGTTTTGGTGATTGATGGCAATGCTTTTGCGGACTAATCGTGTGCGTTGAGTGTTTTTCAGAGATTCATCCTTTTGGCACGAGACAATTTCCTCCCCTCGGAGCTTAAAGCGAAGACGGTGTAGTCCTTTCGGATTAGTTTGGTGGACTAGTTTCATAGGGATCACCGTACTATCAAGAGGGGGTCCGTTTTGGAAAGGCTAGGGCGGAATCATCACGTACACTTTCTTTGCCCCTTCCTCCGAGCCTTTCCGTTTCGATGATGGGCTTGGTTCTCCTCTCTTTGTGCCCTCTCTGGTCCCAGCGGTAGTACCGCGGGCCAGAGCGGTAGTACCGCTTGGGTGCTACAAGCGGTAGTACCGCTCTGGAGCGGTAGTACCGCCCAGAGCAGTAGTACCGCTAGTAGCCCCCATGTGTGTACTAACTCTGGTCCCAGCGGTAGTACCGCGGGACGGAGCGGTAGTACCGCTTGGGTGCCACAAGCGGTAGTACCGCTAGTGGCCCCAAGCTGTAGTACCGCGGTGGTCTCGTGCTAGTACCGCCTCGATTCGAGGGCTCCTTTTTCGTGTCGGGTTTTACGGTACTGGCCACGGCTGTGGGGGGCCGTAGTACCGCTCCTGTGCGGTAGTACCGCCCTCCCTCCGCGGTAGTACCGCTGTGGGCCAAGCGGTAGTACCCCGTTGTGTAGCGGTAGTACCGCTTATAGTGGCAAGCGGTAGTACCGCTGGCACAGCGGTACTACCGCTCTCTTCGGGGCAGAAGGGGGGTAACGGTTGGTTTGTTCCCCCCACTATATAAAGGGGTCTTCTTTCCCAAAGTTGACTTACCTCTTCCCCCAAAAGCTCCATTGTTGCTCCAAGCTCCATTTTTGCCCGATCTCTCTCCCTAGCTAATCAAACTTGTTGATTTGCTCGGGATTGGTTGAGAAGGCCACAATCTACACTTCCACCAAGAGAAATTTGATTCCCCCACTTATCCCTAGCGGATCTTGTTACTCTTGGGTGTTTGAGCATCCTAGACGGTTGAGGTCACCGCGGAGCCATAGTCCATTGTGGTGAAGCTTTGTGGTGTCGTTGGGAGCCTCCAATTAAGTTGTGGAGATTGCCCCAACCTTGTTTGTAAAGGTCCGGTCGCCGCCTTCAAGGGCACCAATAGTGGAATCACGGCATCTCGCATTGTGTGAGGGCGTGAGGAGAATACGGTGGCCCTTGTGGCTTCTTGGGGAGCATTGTGCCTCCACACCGCTCCAACGGAGACGTACTTCCCCTCAAAAGGAAGGAACTTCGGTAACACATCCTCGTCTTCACCGGCTCCACTCTTGGTTATCTCGTTCCTTTACTTTAGCTAGTTTACTTGTGTTATATCTCTTACTTGCTTGCGTGCTTGTTGTCGTTGCATCATATAGGTTGCTCACTTAGTTGCATATCTAGACAACCTATTTTGATGCAAACTTTAATTTGGTAAAGAAAAGCTAAAAATTGTTAGTTGCCTATTCACCCCCCCTCTAGTCAACTATATCGATCATTTCAATTGGTATCAGAGCCTCGTCTCTTTATTAAGGACTTTATCGTCCAAAGAGCACTCCGGTGAGAATCCAGTCTTGTCTACGGGAGATGGGGGAACCGCGGTCTCTCGTGAGGAATTCAATGTGGCGTTGGACACATTGAAAACCTCCATGACGACCAAGGTCGAAAGCATGTTGAATAAATTCTTAGAAGGGCTTAAACTTACCACCGCACCGTTGAAAGTGGGTGATCCCGCTAACAAGGTGACGGATGCTACCTCCGACAAGGGGGAAGCTTCGAGCGAGAAGGCTCCTTGTTCTAGTGATAAAAATGGGACCGGCATCTTTGCCCATGTGGAACCTCCACCTGTCTATGGTGAACCGCTCCCTTCCACTCATTTGAATCATGCAGGCCCGGCCCCTAAGATTGAGAAGAATGTAGATTTTGATTCTTGGGTCTATCGTTTTAAGCGTCATTTAAATCATGTGAACACTAACCTTTGGAGAATCATTGAAGAAGGTTTTTATCCGCATGACCGAAGTAACTTCACTCCTAGAGAAGTTGTGGATTATCAATTCAATGAGAATGCTCTCTTCATCATCCAAGAAGCAATCCCACCCGAAGATCTTACTCATCTCCGGCCTTACACCGTGGCCAAAGATGCTTGGCTCCAAGTTGTTTCCCTCTATCGGGGAAGCGCAAGCATTCAACGCTCCAACTATGAAGTGGTGCAAGATGAAGCCGACGAGTTTGCAATGAAAGAAGATGAAGAACCTCGTGAGCTTTTTCGGAGAGTAACCAAACTCGCGGTCTCTCTCCGAGATCATGGAAGTAAGGACACGGATGACAATTGGATCAAGCGCAAATTCCTCAAGGCAATGATGCCCTACCACAAAGCCATGTCCTCCGTAATTCGTCAAAGGCCGGACTTCCACACCTTGTCATCAAGTGAAGTGTTGGATGAGTTTGTTGCTATGAGCATCTTGGACAAGACCGCCGACAATGCGGTTCTTCGCTCTCAAAGAATAAAGAAGCCCAACCTTGCTCTAAAGGCCAAGGTTAGTATGGAGGAAGAGGATGAAGAGGAAGAAGAGGAGGGCAACCTCGAAGATACGAAGTATGCCTATCATGAACACATGGCTCTTGCTTCAAGGCAATTTTGGAGCAAGAAGAACACGAGGCCAAACTTCAACAAAAGCAACTCAAGTGGCGCAAAGGGCAAGCAACGGATGAGGACTTGCTTCAATTGTGGCAATGTGAGCCACTTTGTTGCGGAGTGCCCTTACGAGAAGAGGAAAGACAATGGTGGCAAGCTCATTAGAAAAGACAAGGCCAAGTCGTTCCCCAACAAGAGCAACTTCACCAAGAAGACTCCTCCCAAGGCGTTGGTGGTTCAAGAAGAGTACAATGAGGATGATGACGATGATGAAGATAGTGAGTCGGTTGCCATGGCCTCCGTTGCCATTGCGAAGACTCCACGGGTGTCTCTCTTCGACTCACCCAATGAGAACATCACCGCCAAGTGCCTCATGGCTAAAGCCACCAATAAGGTAACCTCCAACATCAAAACTACCATCATTAATCATCCTTGTTCGACGGATAGCATTGATGAACATGAGGGGACAAATGTGGAGGAAAATGAGTTTGAGATCTTTATGGGTAAACTCAAGGGTAAATCCAAGAAGCATTTCGTTGCTCTCTTGGAACAACTTGGTGAAGCCAATGACATGATCGAGGCTCACGAAGATACCATCTCTAAGATGGAGGGGCATAGTCGTGACTATGCCGATGAGATTTCGGATCTTTCCAATGCTCTTGACGAAGAGCGTGGTCTTCGTTTGGCTCTTGAGGAGTCATACAACGATGATCATGCTAAGTTAAAGAAAGATCTTGATCATGCTCTTGTTGTGTCTCGTGTGCTAAACTCCAAGAAGGCAAAACTTGGGGTTGATCTTGCTAGACTCAAAGAGGAGTTTGGCATTCTCGACAAGGCTCACAAAGTCTTGAAGGGTGTTCATGCTAGCCTCAAGGAGTCTCGTGATCAACTCCAAGTGAAGCTAACAAAGGAGAAAGCCACCTTTCCTCATATGGTGTTAATTGATAATGCAAATGCTACTAACCCGTGTTGTGAGCATGTGCATCTTGTTGAGGAGAATGCTAAGTTGAAGGAGCAACTTGAGAAAGGCCTTGTGTCATGCATACAAGGTGAGAAGAACCTCAACGACCTCTTGAGCAATCAAAAGGAAGTTGTGGCCAAGGAGGGGATTGGGTTCGCACCCAATCCCAAGAACAAGAAGAAGAATGACAAGACCAAGCGACCTCCTCCTCTCAAGCAAACTTTTGTGAAGGAGGGAGAGGGTGCTTCCAAGGAGAAGAAGAACAATGCGAAGGGTGGCGGTGTCAAGAAGAGCAATGCCACTCCTTCCAACAAAGCCGGCGACTTTAATCCTTCTTATGTGTTATGCCGTGCTAGTGATGGGCATGTTTATGCCAAATTCGTTGGTTCTCCTCATGAGTACATTGAATGGTCTATTTGGGTTCCTAAGACCCTTGTTGCTAACATCAAAGGACCCATTACAAAATGGGTACCTAAAACCAAGCATTGATCTCTTGTAGGTGTTTGCTTCCGGTGGGGGATCATGGTTGCTCGATAGTGGAGCTACAAATCATATGACCGGAAGCAAGGACTTGGTGGTGGACGTGCACAAGATTCCATCTATGCCCACCAATGTCGAGTGGGGTGATG
Source organism: Triticum aestivum (assembly GCF_018294505.1). NCBI lineage: Eukaryota > Viridiplantae > Streptophyta > Magnoliopsida > Poales > Poaceae > Triticum > Triticum aestivum. The sequence continues at coordinate 201,659,414 of NC_057796.1, read as the reverse complement.
CCTCGTCTTCTAAGGTATTGGGACTCAGCAAAGTTGTCATTTCTCATGATCTCACGATCGAGAAGGTCATGCTAGTTGAGTCCCTTGCATACAATTTACTTTCCGTTCGTCAACTTGCTATCATGGGCTTTGCCACTTTCTTTGATATTGATACCGTGGCCCTCTTGTGGAGCAAGACTGTTAAGGTAGCCTTTGTTGGGCATGTCGAGAACGGTCTCTATGTGATTAACTTTTCGGAGCAACCCACTAAGACCGCGACATGCCTAATGGCTAAAGTTGACGTGGGATGGCTTTGGCATCGCCGTTTAGCCCATGTCAATATGAGATCTTTGCAAAGTCTTCTCAAGGGGGAACATGTCCGTGGACTAACGAACGTTAGTTTTGCCAAAAATCGTGCTTGCAGTGCTTGTATCGAAGGAAAGCTTCATGAGAAGGCTCACCCTCCCACGACTCTTATTTACTCGAAGAGGCCATTGGAGCTCCTTCATTTGGATCTCTTTGGGCCTCCATCCTTTGATAGTCTTGGGGGTAGAAAGTATTGCTTGGTAATCGTGGATGACTATTCTAGATACACGTGGGTGTATTTCTTCAAGAGGAAGAGTGAGACCCAACAAACCGTCATTGACTTTGCAAATGAAGCCCAACGTCAACACAATGCAAAGATCTTGACAATAAGAAGTGACAACGGCACCGAGTTCAAGAACTACACCTTGGATGAGTTTCTCAGTGATGAGGGGATAAGGCATCAATATTCCGCACCTTACACCCCTCAACAAAATGGTGTTGCGGAGAGGAAGAACCGGACGTTGATGGATGCGGCAAGGACCATGATGGCGGAGTTCAAGTCTCCATACAACTTTTGGGCCGAAGCCATCAACACCGCGTGTCATGCTTCAAATCGGCTCTATCTTCGCAAAGGCTTGAACAAGACTCCATATGAGATCCTCACCGGTAACAAGCCCAACCTCAAGTACTTTCGGGTGTTCGGGTTTAAGTGTTTCATTCTCAAGAAAGGTGTTCGTTTGTCTAAATTTGAGACTAGAGCTCATGAGGGCATATTTGTTGGTTATGCTACAAACTCCCATGCTTACTGTGTTCTCAATAAGTCCACGGGACTTATTGAGGAGACGTGTAACGTGGAGTTTGATGAAAATAACGGCTCCCAAGTGGAGCAAAGTGGTACTTGTGATGTAGGTGATGAAATTCCTCCCCGAGCCATAAGAAGAATGGGTATTGGATATATCCTACCCATTGAGGAACCCCTTGTGGCCGAAGGAGAAGGACAATGCTCCACTCAAGTGGAGCCATCACCAACCCAAGACCCACACGCTTCCGAAGAACAAAGTGAAGGCCCTCAACCTCATGAACAAGATCAAGGGCAAGATCAACCTCAAGATGGTGGTGATCCACCAAATGATGCCCAAGGTCAAGTTCTTCCCCTCGAGCTAGTTCAAGATCAAGAACAAGCTCAAGACGACGCTCAAGATGATCAAGTAACCCCTCCTCACTTCACTTCCGAGGAGGAATTGGAGCGTCGTGCCGCTAAGATCGCTTCCAAGCTCACCACCAAAGGTCATCTCATGGAGAATGTGGTTGGAAGCCTAAGAAAGGGGGTAAGCACTCGTAGACAATTAGCAAACTATTGTGAACATCATGCGTTTGTTTCTTGTGTCGAACCCCAAAAGGTTTATGAAGCGCTTGAGGACCCGGATTGGCTCAACGCCATGCATGAAGAACTCAACAACTTCGAACATAACCAAGTGTGGAAGTTAGTGCCAAGGCCAACCGGGAATCATAATGTCATTCGAACCAAGTGGATATTCAAGAACAAGCAAGATGCTCATGGAATCATTGTTCGCAACAAGGCTCGTTTGGTGGCACAAGGCTACTCCCAAGTCGAGGGTATCGACTACGGTGAAACCTTTGCCCCCGTTTCTCTCCTTGAATCTATTCGTTTGTTGATTGCTTATGCTTCTCATCATAATTTCACTTTGCAACAAATGGATGTGAAGAGTGCTTTTCTTAATGGTCCCATAAATGAGTTGGTATATGTCAAACAACCCCCCGGGTTCGAAGATCCCTATTTCCCCGATCTTGTGTATCAACTCCACAAGGCACTCTATGGCCTTAAACAAGCCCCACGTGCGTGGTATGAGCATCTTACGGAGTTGTTATAAGATCGTGGATTCGAAATCGGGAAAATCGACCCCACTCTTTTTACTAAGAAGGTCAAAGGGGAGTTGTTTGTGTGCCAACTATATGTTGATGATATTATTTTTGGTTCCCCTAACAAAGCTTTCAATGAAGAATTTGCCGCTCTCAGGACCTCAAAGTTCAAGATGTCTATGATGGGAGAGTTGAAGTTTTTTCTCGGATTCGAAATCAAACAAAGAAGAGAAGGAACCTTCATCAACCAAGCCAAATACACTCAAGACATGCTAAAGAGATTCAAGCTAAGTGATGTCAAGCCGGCTTCCACTCCAATGCCCACCAAGTGCCAACTTGACATTGATCCCAATAGTAAAGCGGTGGATCAAAAGGTATATCGCTCTATGATTGGATCCTTGCTTTACCTTTGTGCATCTAGACCGGATATCATGTTGAGTGTGGGAATATGTGCACGGTTTCAAGCCGCACCTAAGGAAAGCCACTTTGTGGTGGTCAAGCGAATCTTTCGATATTTGGCTCATACCCCAAACTTTGGCCTATGGTACCCAAGAGGAGCAAACTTCAAGCTTGTAGGTTATTCGGACTCCGATTGGGCGGGAGACAAAGTGGATAGAAAGTCCACTTCCGGAGGGTGCCAATTTCTTGGTTGCTCTTTGGTAAGTTGGTCTTCTAAAAAGCAAAGTTGTGTGTCTCTCTCGTCCACCGAAGCGGAGTATGTGGCGGCCGGAAGTTGTTGTGCAGAACTCTTATGGATGAGGCAAACTTTAAAGGATTACGGTGTCATTTGTGACAAAGTGCCTCTTTGGTGTGACAATGAAAGTGCTATCAAGATTTCTCTCAACCCGGGGCAACACTTCAAGACAAAGCATATTGAGATTCGGTATCACTTCATCCGGGATCATATTAGGCGAGGGGAGATCGAGCTCAACTATGTCAACACTCATGATAACCTTGCAGATATTTTCACGAAGCCATTGGATGAAGCAAGATTTCGCGAGTTAAGGCATGAGCTAAATATCATTGATTCGAGCAATGTGGTTTGAACCTTTGCACACCCCTCACATTCATTGTGCTTTCTTGTCTAGGTGTAGGCATGGACGTAGGGGGAGTGTTGTTCTCTCAATGAACTTTCCCTCCCCCCACAATGCATAAACTGATCTCACTCTTTCACATTAGCCATTTTTATGGTACTTGTGCTTCAAAGACGAGCTTTGGTCATGGGCCCAAGGATAATTCTTCGCGATGCCATACCAAGTGACTCAAACATAGGTGGCCTCAGCCACCGCCCTCTCGTATAGAGGCGTGTGATTCTTGTTCTCTTGCTAGTGCTCTTGTTGGTCTTCTTGCCGGTGTTTCCCGTCTTTCGTTTTGCACCATATGTGTTGAGTCTGGTTTGAGTTGCGCTGGGCGGTACTACCGTTGGGCAGGAGCGGTACTACCGCTGGAGCGGTACTACCGCTCCACGGAGCGGTACTACCGCTTATACGGCTAAGCGGTACTACCGCCCCTCACCACGGTACTACCGCTGAGGGGTGGGGCCAGGGGGTTAAGTCGTGGGCAGGGGTGGTTTCCTCCACCCCATACCCATTTGCTTCGTCCCCTGGTTCCTCTTCCTCTCTCTCTCCAGCGCCATCTCGCCGCGGGAAGGCTCCGGCGGCCCTCTGTCTCCGAACCGTTCCTCTCCATTTCCTTCGGTGGAGTCGATCCCCACCTCGTCCTCTTGCCATGGATGCAGGTATTGCCCCCGTTCCTCTTCTCTTCTTGTCTAGTTTTCAGATCTCGTGTTTTAGGGGCAATAGTAGTTGCATCTCTAGATTTTTGGCCAAATCTAGGCTTGAGTAGGTTGGAGAAGGCAACTAGACTCTTTGGATTGATGGTTGGTAGGTTTATTTTTGAATTTGGCATCCCCGGTAGTGCCGGATCTGACCACGGCAGTAGGGATCCGCCGTGCCCCGTCTCGGGCGGTACTACCGCCCATCTGGCACGGTACTACCGCTGGAGCGGTACTACCGCTCCACGGAGCGGTACTACCGCTTATGTGGCTAAGCGGTACTACCGCTGAGCAGGCACGGTACTACCGCTGGATGCCCAGTTCCATTGTTTCCTACCACATGTTGATCCATCTTTGTTGTGTTTATTTGGTTTTGATCGTTCCTTCTGGTTGTTTCTTGTGTCCGTGTGTTTGGTTCCAGGTGATGAACATCCTGAGCAGCAAGTCCGCCGTGTCAACCCCGGGCGTTCAACGTCGAAGCGGTACCGCTCATCTGAGACGGCAGGTGGTTCTTCCAGTGCTCCACAGCCGGCAGGGGGTGCTTCCTCAAGTGCTAATCCTCCTCACAAGAAGAAGATTGCCAGCCGATCGAAGCCAAGTGGCAAGAAAGTGACTGAGATGTCTAGCAAGGAATTCTGGGACAGGCGTCGGCGCAACCCCTATGAGGAAGACCAAGAACCCAATCTTGTCAACCGCCCGTTCTGGAACCGGTTTCAGTATGCCACATACTTTGATGTGATCAAGGCTAAGAAGAATCTCTTTGTCAATGTTCATTCCATCAACACGGATGCTATGGAGAAGGACCTTGAGTACTTTGGTGATGCCCTACAGATGTGCTCTCAGTTGAACATTCTCAGGATCATGCAGCTCAACAAGGACTTTGATGCAGATTTGCTGGCACAGTTCTTTGCCACTGTTCACCTAGGAACTGACGCAGACAGGACTCTGACTTGGATGACAAATGGAAAGGTGCTAGCTGTCAAGTGGCAGGCCTTCATGGGGCTGCTTGAGGTGGAAGATCAAGGGCTCGAGACTCCAGTTGGTTTTCGTCCTCACCAAAATGTCACCTCCACTCACAAGCAAGCCCTCTGGCCCTACTGTACTCGGAAGGTCCACCCTGAGACCAGGAAGGAAACCTATGAGTTGTCTACCTATCTGGACATCCTTCACCGTATCTTCCGCGAGACTCTCTTCCCTCGTATTGGGAATCTGGACATGGTACACTCTTACCTTGTGGACATGCTTCTCTTCTGCCAGCGTGAGAAGGACGCAAACACCGGCGAGTCCCTGGACATCTCTCACTTCATGTGGTCTGAGCTTCTGGCGGCTGTTTCTGAGCGCAAGTGCTCAATTTATGGTCCGTTCATCATGTTGCTTATTGAGAGGGCCTGGAGACATACCTATCCTGAGGAGCAGCTGGAAACTGGAGAGTTGGTCTCTCATGAGATCAAGCGTCTGAGAAAGAAGGATAATTGGGGTAGATCTGGAGCTCCATCTTCTGCTGCTACCATGGAGACCGAGGACGAGGCTGATGCCGGTGATGATGATGAGGATTATATGCCTCCTGGGACAGAGCCCTCTGCAGCAGAGCCCTCTTGGGCAAAGAAGCTCAAACGCAAGATGAAGAAGCTGTTCTGCATGGAGTCTCATGGTCAGTACATGACTCATGTGGCTGAGAAGAAGGCAAGAGGACGTCACAAGGAGCTGATGCATCAGATGGGTGCGACAGTCACCAGCGGCTCTGAGGGTCAGATTACTGAGGAGGAGGAGTGGGTCCAGCAGCACTGTCCGTGGACCGACTCAGATGCCGAGCAGTTTCCGGGCGAGGACGGCAGTGCAGATGATCACGCAGAGTCCTGATGTTCGAGATCCTCAGCATGCTCTCACCTGGAGCCGTAGGGTAGCTCTTTGCCCCTTTTGGTGTCTCGATGCCAAAGGGGGAGAGAGTTTAGGGATTTGCGTCGTTGTGTTGCGAGTGTGTCTTTGCCTTTGTGCTTTCGTTATGTGCTACTTTGTGCTTTGCTTGGACCTTGTGCTTTGCTTGGCTTTGTGTTCAGTGAGACTTTAGTTCGAGTCATATGGTGTGAGACATATGCTACCCTATCATTATCATATCTTTATCTTTGTCTCTAGTCATTTGATATCTCATGAGTTATATGCTTCATTATGTTATATATCCTGCTATCTTGTATCTCGCTTAGGTTGTTGGTCTCTAAAATACAGGGGGAGTGTTGATCCTAGTATGTGTGTCGTGCAGTTCAAAGCACTTATCTTGATGGCACACATCTAGGGGGAGCCCGTCTATATTTTAGAGATTTGGGGTTTGCTTATGTCCTTTGTTTTTTCCCAGTTGTGCAAATCCCGTATTGTCATCAATCCACCAAAAAGGGGGAGATTGTAAGGGCATATTTATCCCTAAGATGTTTTGGTGATTGATGACAATGCTTTTGCGGACTAATCGTGTGCGTTGAGTGTTTTTCAGAGATTCATCCTTTTGGCACGAGCCGATTTCCTCCCCTCGGAGCTTAAAGCGAAGACGGTGTAGTCCTTTCGGATTAGTTTGGTGGACTAGTTTCATAGGGATCACCGTACTATCAAGAGGGGGTCCGTTTTGGAAAGGCTAGGGCGGAATCATCACGTACACTTTCTTTGCCCCTCCCTCCGAGCCTTTCCGTTTCGATGATGGGCTTGGTTCTCCTCTCTTTGTGCCCTCTCTAGTCCCAGCGGTAGTACCGCGGGCCAGAGCGGTAGTACCGCTTGGGTGCTACAAGCGGTAGTACCGCTCTGGAGCGGTAGTACCGCCCAGAGCAGTAGTACCGCTAGTAGCCCCCATGTGTGTACTAACTCTGGTCCCAGCGGTAGTACCGCTTGGGTGCCACAAGCGGTAGTACCGCTCTGGGAGCGGTAGTACCGCTCCAGAGCAGTAGTACCGCTAGTGGCCCCAAGCCGTAGTACCGCGGTGGTCTCGTGCTAGTACCGCCTCGATTCGAGGGCTCCTTTTTCGTGTCGGGTTTTACGGTACTGGCCGCGGCTGTGGGGGGCCGTAGTACCGCTCATGTGCGGTAGTACCGCCCTCCCTCCGCGGTAGTACCGCTGTGGGCCAAGCGGTAGTACCACGTTGTGTAGCGGTAGTACCGCTTATAGTGGCAAGCGGTAGTACTGCTGGCACAGCGGTACTACCGCTCTCTTCGGGGCAGAAGGGGGGTAACGGTTGGTTTGTTCCCCCCACTATATAAAGGGGTCTTCTTCCCCAAAGTTGATTTACCTCTTCCCCCAAAAGCTTCATTGTTGCTCCAAGCTCCATTTTCGCCCGATCTCTCTCCCTAGCCAATCAAACTTGTTGATTTGCTCGGGATTGGTTGAGAAGGCCACGATCTACACTTCCACCAAGAGAAATTTGATTCCCCCCACTTATCCCGAGCGGATCTTGTTACTCTTGGGTGTTTGAGCACCCTAGACGGTTGAGGTCACCGCGGAGCCATAGTCCATTGTGGTGAAGCTTTGTGGTGTCGTTGGGAGCCTTCAATTAAGTTGTGGAGATTGCCCCAACCTTGTTTGTAAAGGTCCGGTCGCCGCCTTCAAGGGCACCAATAGTGGAATCACGGCATCTCGCATTGTGTGAGGGCGTGAGGAGAATACGGTGGCCCTTGTGGCTTCTTGGGGAGCATTGTGCCTCCACACCGCTCCAACGGAGACGTACTTCCCCTCAAAAGGAAGGAACTTCGGTAACACATCCTCGTCTTCACCGGCTCCACTCTTGGTTATCTCGTTCCTTTACTTTAGCTAGTTTACTTGTGTTATATCTCTTACTTGCTTGCGTGCTTGTTGTCGTTGCATCATATAGGTTGCTCACTTAGTTGCATATCTAGACAACCTATTTTGATGCAAACTTTAATTTGGTAAAGAAAAGCTAAAAATTGTTAGTTGCCTATTCACCCCCCCCCCTCTAGTCAACTATATCGATCCTTTCACAAGCTTTGTAGCGCTCAAGAGAACCATCGGAGCGTGTCTTAATCTTGTAGACCCACTTGCAGGTGATGGGGCGAACACCGGAAGGAAGGGAAACCAGCTCCCATGTACCAGAGCGCTCAAGGGCAGCAATCTCTTCTGCCATCGCAAGCTGCCATTCAGGTTGAGTCATGGCAGTCTAATAGGAAGTGGGCTCAGCAATAACAGAGAGACCATACCGAGCAGGAGAGTAGCGATCAGGCGGGGGGCGAGGCCGAGCCCGGAGGTTGTGAACCGGGGGAGGCATGAGGAGAGGTGCACCAGAGGTGGAAGGCGCGTCAGGGGAGACATCCTCAGAACGAGGGCGACGAGTATAGTGGAGAGGGAACGGTGAGAGAGGGCGACGGACTGGAGATGATGGTGGAGAGGTGGAGGAGGAGGATGGAGAAGATGGGATCGGTGGTGAAGGAGAAGAAATGAGAGGTGCCGGAGAAAGAGATGACACAGGAGGCACATAGCAGGGTGTATCGGGAAGGAGAAGGAAAGAGAGATCGTCCACAGAGAAACACGAGGAAGAAGGACGTGGGTAGTAGGAACGAGACTCGTCAAAAGTCACATCATGCGAGATGCGCAAGCGACGACCCACAGGATCCCAACATCGATAGCCCTTGTGCTCATCACTGTAACCAAGGAAAACACACTCAACCGACTGAGCAGTCAGTTTGGTGCGTTCTCGGGGGGCAAGAAGAACATAGCACACACATCCAAACATACGGAGAGCGGAGTAGTCAGAAGAGCGACCAGTGAGACACTCCAGAGGAATACCACCCTGCAAAGCAGTCGATGGCTGAATGTTGATGAGATAGGTGGATGCAGAAATAGCCTCAGCCCAAAAATGGGGTGGAAGGGAAGCAGCAATCATCAGCGCACGAGCCGTCTCAAGCAAATGAAGATGCTTACGTTCTGCAACGCCATTTTGAGCATGAGCACCAGGACATGAGAACTGGGCAAGAGTACCCTGTTCCGCGAGAAAACCACGCAACAGCTGAGAGATATACTCTCCAGCAGAGTCAGCACGAAAAGTACGAATGGGCGTGGAAAACTGGGTACGAACCATGGCAGCAAATCGTTTGTATATAGAGAGAACCTCGCTACGAGATTTCATGAAGTAGAGCCAAGTGTAGCGAGAGAAATCATCAATAAACAAAACATAGTAGCGATGACCACCTTTCGAATCAAAGGGAGCAGGACCCCAGACATCAGAATGAACTAAGTCAAAAGGACGCTGAGATACAGACTCACTAGTAGGATAAGGTAATTGAGTCTGCTTGACAAGTCTGCAACCATTACAATGTAAGGAGACATCTCCAGATACAGACCCTAAGAGGCCCTGACGAACTAACGAAGACAAGCGAGAGCCACAGATGTGACCAAGACAATGATGCCACTGCTGGAATGACGCAGACGAAGAGGCAGCAAGAGCATGGGAGTTGGCAGAAGTGGTGGCAGCGGAAGGAACACAAAGCCAGTCAACCTCCCAAAGGCCCTCTGACTCACGGCGCCGGGGGCCAGCACCAACCAAAGCCTTGGTGCGACGATCCTGAATGGAGCAAGAGTCGGTATCAAGAATGACATGACAACCAGAATCAGTGAGTTGGGCAGCAGAAAAAAGATTCATGGTAAGGCGAGGAACATGGGAAACACTAGGAACAGAAAAGGATGGAGTGGAAAGAAGACCACGACTAGCAACAGGAAGAGGTGTGCCATCGGCGGTAAGAACATTAACAGTTGAATAAAGGGGTCGGAGAGAAGACAACACAGAAGAATCAGAAGACATATGAAAGGAGGCTCCAGAATCCAGAACCCACGAGGATGTACCTGACTATGTAGAGGCCTGCGGTGATGTAGAAGGGGATGCAGTCATAGCAGCGGCTGAACCAGTCGACGAGGAGCCAGAGGAGGCAAGTAGACGCTTGAGGCGTACAATGTCCTGGTCAATGAGTGACTGAGTCGAGGAAGACGCAGGAGGGCCACTGGAAGGAGAGCGTCTCTGGTCTCGCTTCTTCTGGCGAGAATCAGACTCAGGGTGACCTGACCGGGAGCAGTAACCACAGAAAGTGTCACGGTGTGACGTACTCTTCTCGGCATAAAGAGGACGGCTCACCCCCCTGAAGGAGTGGGCAAGAGTGGTGGGGCAGTGAGGCGAGCAGATGACACAGGAGCTCGGGTGGCCAACACTGAAGGAACCACAAGTAACCCAGCAGAGCGAAGACGGGTCTCCTCAGCACGAAGCTCAGCAAGTGCCTCCGAGATAGGAACATGACCACAAGCAAGTAAGTGAGCCCGTCGGGGCTCAAACTCGGAGCGGAGACGAGATAAGAACTCATGAACCCTCTGAAACTCCAAGTCAGACCGCGTAGTCTGACAGCAGCGGCAAGTGCCACAAACAACTGTCCTCACTGAGTCAAGCTGACGCCAGATGGCAGAGCACTGTGAATAGAACTCATCAACAGACAAGTCACCCTGCTAAAGAGCATGCTCCTGACGCACCACAGAGAGGTATAGAGCATCGCCAGAGGGCTGATAGCGCTGACAAAGATAGGACCACATTGCTACAACGGTGCCGAGGCCCATAAACTCCGAAGCAAACTGAGGAAGGACACTCGTAGTGAGAACGGCAGTAGCCCGAGCATCATCATTGCACCACTGAGTGTAAGCAGACAGATCATCCCAGTAGACAGAAAGAGCATCAGAATATGCGGAGACCTGCTGATCATAAGCGTCAACCGCAGCATCATCGAGAGCCTTGGCGGCTCCCAGTCAGCCTGAGAAACATCAACAGTAAGGACCGGAGGCACTGGTGGGATTGGGGCCACTGGCGCAACAGGGCATGGCGGACAAGGGACCTCGCCAGAGAGAACACCCCACAAAAGGAGTCCACGCATATGGATGCGCATGAAGCCCACAAACTCAGCATAGTTGGTGCCATCGAAGATCACCGAACAGTGAGGAACAGCCACATAGCCCGAAGATGACATACTGAGATATCCCTCCTTCTGTTTTTTTTTGGAGTCAACGGGAACAGTAAATCCCGATCGGGATCAAGCGGGATCGAGCAATTGCTCACTGGATCGAGCGCCCGCTCGCGGTAAGCCCCCACGCGCTCGCTGGATCGAGCGGCCGCTCGCGGGAAGCCCCCACGCACACTCCCGCAGGCGCGCTCGCACGGCCAGGCGAGCAGAGGCCAGGGACCTGCGGCAGCAGCAGGAAGCAGGTCCGGCGAGAAGAAGAGGAGCGGCCGGGCCGGTCCGCAGCGGAGGCGCGAGGGAGCGGCCGGCCGCCGAACGAGCTTGAGGCGACGAGGCGGAGCAGTTGCTGGTTGGGAAGGACGGCGGCCGAGACAGGCAGCTGGGTAGGGCGGGACGAAGAGGAGGCAGCGGGATCCGTGACGAGGGGTGGCCGGCAGGGCAAGAGGCGGCAGCAACCGGGCCGGGGCAGTCGGATCCGCGACGGGAAGGACCGGAATCGGGAGAGAAGCTAGCACGGAGTTGCAGCGTGCGGGAGAGAGGGGAACCTAACATCTGATACCATGTTGGATGAATAGCAACTGACTTTACTGAGGGCCAAAGGCCAATACATATACATGTGTGGCAAAGTGCAGGAAACCCCTTATACAATGGGGATAAACCGAAAAGAGATTATACACATCTAACAAAGAACACATAACTCCAAGCTTTCTCTAGAGTCTAGACTAGATGGTTGATGCAACTGACATACATTGCTAGCAAAATATTTCAACTGATCAGAGTTTTGAGTTGGCTCTCAGGCAAAACAATGATAAGCATTGTTAAACCATGGTTTATCTTCGCTCCAGTTGATTTGAAGCTATGCTTCCTTACAAAAAAAACTTGTCTCCACTATGCTATCCGGCCACATGCATCACCAAATACGTACTTTTTTTTGAAATCACCCAGCATGGCTGGGTTTCATTTCATTTAGCAGGGAGAGAGGTTACAAAGGTTGATCAAGCGATCATGATGGTGAATTGAAAAAGGAATACATTCGTCTTCGAGCCCCATTGTTCCAGGCCATCGAAAAAACGAAGAACCCGAAAACACTTAAGGAGATCTCTCACGTCACGTCCCCGAAGGGCTCCTGAATGCATCTTGCACCGGCTAGTCTCCATTGCTCCATGTCGCGCTTGCACGCTTCTGTAATGTGCCTTGCATCGGCTTGCTTTCCTCTGAAAATGCAGGCATTGCGCTCCAGCCAAATATGCCAGGAGATGAGGGCGATCATAGTCTTAGTGTCTTTCCTGTGTCCTGGAGTCACGGCAGATACGATCCTTTGAATTTTATCCGTCGTCGTTGTGCCCATGCTCCACACCTGCTGGGTCAGCGAGCTGCACCCCGTCCAGGTAGCCGCAATGCGCCAGGCCTGCAGCGCAATCGGGCATTCCCAGATCAGGTGTAGTGAGGTCTCGAGGTTGCGCATACACATGGGGCAGAAGTATCCATTCTCCCATCCTCTCCGTTGCAGGCGGTCATTGCACCAGAGCCTGTCCAGATGCAGCAGCCAAAGGAACATCTTGATTTTGCCTGGAGCCCAGATCTTCCAGATGAGCGTTCTGAAGCTGCAAGGTTGGGTTCCGTCGAACTGGGCATTGTACGCCGAGCTCGCCGAGTAGTTGCTCGAGCTGCAAAGCTTCCACTTGATCGTGTCCGGGATCTCCGGCTCCAGGTTGAGGCCAGCTTGCCTGATTTCCCTTGCCAACTGCACCACTTGTTGGGCGATGCTGTTGTAGTCGCCATGGCGAAGGTCGAGGATCCACCGATCACCGGACAAGGCTTCCTTGACGCTTCTGTTTTTGCGGATGGATCTGGCGAACAGAGTGGGGTAGGCCAAGCAGAGTTGCCACCCTCCAAGCCAAGAGCACGACCAGAAGGAGGCAGTATCCCCGTTCCCAATGGTCACCGTCGTGGAAGCCGCAAAAAGAGCTCGGTCAGTGCGTCACAGGGCATACCAATGCCAACCCAGGGCCTGGTTGGCTGATTCCAGGAAAGCCAGAGCCATCGCAGCCGCAGTGCCCGGGTGAAGCGACTGAGGTCAGGGATGCCCAGCCCACCGTGGTGCTCTGGCTTGGTCACCGTGTCCCAGCTAACCTTGCATTTGCCACCCGTGATCTCTTCGTCTCCCGCCCAAAGAAAACGCTGGCGTGACTTGTCTATCTCCTTGAGGAATTTCTTGGGTATTCGCAGCGCCGTGAGCGCGAAAGTCGGCACGGCTGAGAGCACGCAGCGTATGAGAACGCGATGGCCTGCCAGCGGCATAAGCTTGCCCTTCCAGCCTGCGAGCCTCGATCTAATTCTATCGAGGATGAATTCTAGGTGGACTAGCCTAACGCGCCCTAAGGTGACCGGAAGCCCTAGATATCTGATCGGGAGAGTCGCCGTGTCGCCACCGAAGTTTTGCAGAACGTCCTGGACGTCTATGTCGCTGCAACTAATGGGGATCGCCGATGATTTAGAGAGGTTCACACATAGGCCCGTCGCGTCGCTGAACAGTTGGAGAAGCTCTAGGAGGTTATCTATCTCTGACCGCGCGGGGTTGATGAAGATGATAGCGTCGTCGGCGTACAAGCTTGTCCGCATCAGCGCCACCGTGCCCGGAATGGTGTTCAGCACTCCCGACCTGGTAGCAACCTCTAACAATCGATGGAGGGAGTCGATGCAAAGAATAAAGAGGAGCGGCGCGAGCGGATCATGCTGCCGCAGACCTCGCTGATGCAAGAAACTCTCGCCAGGGTCGCCATTTAGCAGGCAGGCCGAGGAGGAAGTTGACAGGAGGAGTGCCACCCGGTCTATCCAACAAGAGGAGAAGCCTAGCTGCTGAAGAAGCTCCATCATGTACTCCCAAGATACACTATCAAAAGCTCTAGAAATATCAAGCTTGAGGAGGAGGGCCGGTGTTTTATTCCTATGCAGCGCCCGGACGGTGTTCTGAACATAAAGATAACTATCGTGGATACATTTCTTCCTCTGAAAAGCTGTTTGCGCGGGGGAGATGATCCGAAACCCTATGATCTGGTTTTCCAGATCGGATGATGGCGGCACTGCGGTGTCGTTTCTCTCTTGGGGGCATCGTTTGTGGAGCAGTACTGGAAGTCAGAGGTAGGAGGTGGAGCAGTTTCGTCTTGCACGAAGCTTCGGTGGAGATGTCAAGTCATGCCTGGCCGACGGGTGCTACGCTTTGTCATGCCTGGTCGGCAGGTGCTACGCACGACAGATCTTCCAGAGACTTCAAGTTGTGTCGGCTGGTGGTCCTTGGCGGCATGGTGCTGAGGTGTACCGGCGGCGACTGCGACATGCGAAGCAGTTCGCGCGCAGGGAGGTGGTGACGTTAGGCGCCGTGGTGGTGTCAACGGCGGCTAAATCGGGCAAGGATGATGCGTCAGTACAGCTCTGAAGATGGAGAGGTGGCAGTTGGCGGCGGCGGCCTCTGAGAGCGCGCCGGACCGGTGTGTGCCCCATACCCGGCAAGTGGCTTGGTTGGGGCCTCAGGTCTTAGATGTTAGGCTTGACTGCGAGGTCTGTGATATTAGGCCCGGACTATCAGCATCCCTTCATCAACTGGATTGGAGTAGCGACAGATGTTGCCTAGACGGTGGCTTCAGACTTACTGTTGTATTTCTTTGTACGGTCTTTTGTGAATAATTAATAAAGTGGTTGCATGCATCGCCCAGATGCAGAAGCCGGGGGTCTTCCTCCTTTTCTAAAAAAACGTCTCATGGATAGCACCTTAGTGATCAGCTTGGCTATAGAGTGGATGAGGCTGATGGGCCTAAAGTCGGTTATTCTCATGGCCCCGTCTTTCTTCGGGATGAGAGTGATCATGGCCGTCTTGAGTTCAGCAAAATTGCCATCTGCCAACCTGTAGAACTTGTCAAAAACCGTCATGACATCATCCTTGATCGTGCCCCAACATGATCTGTAGAAGATGCCCGAAAAAGCATTGGGTCTTGGCGCTTTTTCTGCTGGGGAGGCCTGGATAGTAGCCCAAACCTCCTGTTCAGAGAATGGGTTGTCAAGCCTTTCGTTTTGTAGCCTTGGCATGTCTAGCTCATCCCAATTGATGGATCTTCTTTTGACCTCCTTTCTGGCTTCCCTTTTCTGCCTATTCGGCACAAAGCTTTTTCCTGTAGCAAGTTAGCAACATATACATAAAGCAAGAAAGAAACATAAACAGGAAAGAAACATGATGATTGTCTTAGCTCACGTGGGTAATAACATGGGTCTAATTTGAACATTTATAAGCACGCTTTCAGCACTAATTTAAGCTGTTGCCAACTTCTGCAGGACTTAACTTGGCTTGCTGACTAAATAATACTACCTCCGATCCATAATAAGTGTCGCAGTTTTGAACTTACCCCAGTTCAAAACTGCAACACTTATTTCGGATCGGAGGGAGTACTATGTTAAGTTGCCTTCTGCTTTTTGATCACACAACTTTTTCTTCGAGTACTGAATTTGACTTGTATCATTCGTAAGAATTGTGGATTCTTCATTCCAGCCCAAAAGATCTACTGTGCATCATAACTTTTGCTTATGTCACACATTATCTTTTATTGGTTAAGCTAAGGAACTCTCCCGTGTGTGCAGGCAAATAGTGCCCATCAGGACCAAAACAATTAAAGCCAGTCAAAAGAATTAGTAGAAATCTTGAAGGGAGAAATACGAGTGTATGTCCGAACTCAGGAGCAGAAAGAGCAGGAAAATAAATAAAATCAAGTATCATAATCTGGTGAGCAAGTGAAAAAGGGAATAGCAAGAACATCAACTCAAGAGGGCACTAAGCATAACAGACCTGATGGAGAAAAGCAGAGGAAGAGATGCCCTCTTGGCGATCTCATCAGCTTCCTTGTTTGTGCCGCGTGGCACATGTTGCAGTTCCAGGCCCAAGAATTGCTTCTCCATTTTGCGCACCTCCGCGAGGTATGCCTCCATGTGCTCGTCCCTCGGCTCGTACACCTTGTTGGAGAAGTTGACGAGGAGCTGAGAGTCGCCCTTGATGGTGAGATGCTTCACCCCCAAGGCTGTTGCAGCCTTGAGGCCGGCGATCAACCCCTCGTACTCCGCGATGTTGTTGGAGACCTTCTCGCCCCGCTGGAAGCATAGCTGCACGGCGTAGTATAGCTTGTCTTGGGTGGGCGAGATGAGCACGGCACCAGCCCCCGCGCCTTGGCGTGCGAAAGCGCCGTCGAAGTACATGACCCAGCCATCTGGCTCTTCACTTCCTGGCGTGAGGGATCGGCTCTCGCCTGCTTCGGGCTCCGGAGCGTCGGTCCATTCTGCCACGAAGTCGGCGAGGGCGGCTCCCTTGATGACCCCGGTTGTGCTGAACTCCAGCTGAAACGCTTGCACTTCGATGTTCCACTCAGCGACTCTTCCCTTAGCGTTGGGGCTCCGGAGCACCCTCTCCAGTGGGTAGGCTGAGACGACCTTAATTGGGTGGCCTTGGAAGTAATGACGCAGCTTGCGTGAGGCCACTAGGAGTGCGAGCAAAAGCTTATGTGGCATGGGATATCGTGCTCTTGCGTCCCGTAACACCGTGCTGACAAAGTACACCGGGTGCTCAACGAGGGCGGGAGCGTCGATAGAGCCTGTGGCCTCCGGAGGTTGTGGCGCCTCCTGAGGTGGGGGGACCTTAGGAGCTTGGTCACCCATCGGGGCCTCCGCAGGCCCAAAAACGTCATCTTGTAGGGCCTGATCATCTGCGGGCGTCGTCGTGGCTTTAGCGGCACCGTCTTGGTGCCGCGACGTCCCTGCTAAAGGTGCGGCATTACGCGGCGGGCTCTTGGCCTGGCGCTCCTCCCGGACAGCCACCAACGCCGCGCTGGCGGAGTGGGGCGTGGTGGCCTGGTAGAGCACCAGGGGCTCAAGGGGACGAGGCGCTACCATCACCGGGGGGTTGGTCAAGTATCTCTTGAGGTCTTGAAACGCCAGGTCGGCCTCCGGGGTCCACTCGAATGGGCCCTTCTTCTTCATCAGCTTGAAGAACGGCAGGGCGCGCTCCCCCAGCTTGGAGATGAAGCGCCCCAGCGAGGTCACGCAGCCCGCGAGCTTTTGCATTTCCTTGAGAGTTTGCGGCGGGCTCATGTCTTCTATCGCCTTGACCTTCTCCGGGTTAGCCTCGATCCCCCTGTGCGACACGAGGAAGCCCAGTAGCTTGCCAGAGGGGACACCGAACATGCATTTCTCCGGATTGAGCCGCAGGTCCACCTGGCGCAAGCTGGCAAAAGTTTCCTCTAGGTCCTGAATGAGGGTCCTTGCCTCCCGAGATTTTACCACGATGTCATCGACATAGGCTTCAACGTTTCTCCCTAGCTGCTGGCCCAGGGCGTTGTGCATCAGCCGCTGGAAGGTCGCCCCAGCGTTGCGCAGTCCGAACATCATGCAGGTGTAGCAGTATACCCACACGGGGTCAAGAAGGCCGTCTTCTCCACGTCCTCCACCACCATCTTGATCTGGTGGTAACCCGAGAAAGCGTCTAGGAAACACAGCAGGTCGCACTCGGCGGTGGAGTCGACGATCTGGTCGATGCGCGGAAGCGGGAACGGGTCTTGAGGACAGGCTTTGTTGAGGTTGGTGAAGTCGACGCACATGCGTTCCTTCCCGCCTTTCTTGGGCATGACGACGGGGTTCGCCAGCCACTCCGGGTACCGGACCTCGCGGATGACAAGAGAGTGCCACAAAAGCTAGAAAGTTCTATAGGATGGCGGTTCGACCCGCAATGTTGTATGGCGTTGAGTATTAGCTGACTAAAAGGCGACATGTTCAACAATTAGGTGTGGCGGAGATGCGCATGTTGAGATGAATGTCTTGCCACACAAGGAAGGACCAAGTCCGGAATGATGATATAAGAGATAGAGTTGGGGTAGCACCGATTAAAGAGAAGCTTGTCCAACATCGTCTGAGATGATTTGGGCATATTCAGCACAGGCCTCCAGAAGCATTAGGGCATAGCGAACGACTAAACCATGCTGATAATGTCAAGAGAGATCAGGGTAGATCAAACTTGACATGGGAGGAGTCCATAAAGAGAGATCTGAAGGACTGGAGTATCACCAGAGAACTAGTCATGGACAGGGGTGCATCAAAACTTGCTATCCATGTGCCAGAACCATGAGTTGGTCGCGAGATCTTATGAGTTGCACCTCTAGTCTACCCCAACTTGTCTCTACTCCTATAAAAGACTCAGTTGGTGATGATGGTGTGTCTGCCATCCGTCATTTCTGGCCATTAGATCTGTATCTAACGACTGTGAAGAAAGTTGTGGCCTTTTTGCAACAATATCTCACTTACCGAAAAAGGCTTTCGCCCCGCTTTATATATAAAGCAAACCACCAAGCCACAAGGTCTAACAAGAGTTCACACGGACGCACGCACACACACAGCCGCACTCATGGTAGCACAACACATACTCCTATAAAAGACTCAGTTGATGATGATGGTGTGTCTGTGTCGGATTCTGGGTTCCAGCAAACCCTTGAGGTTCGAACTCTGGGATGCGCACGAAGAACCCTCTCTCCCTAGCTCGCTCGCACTACGATCTCAAGGCCCAGCTCGACGAACCCAAGGAACAAGAGACACGAGAGTTTATACTGGTTCGGGCCACCGCTGTGGTGTAATACCCTTCTCCAGTGTGGTGTGGTGGATTGACTTGTAGGCTGAGGATGAACAAGTACAAGGTATGAACAGCCTCCTGAGGAGAGGTGCTCTTGAGGTCGGTGAGGAAGTGTGTGTGAGGATGGTCTGAATGATCCGTCCCTCACTATGGTGGTGGCTAGTCCTATTTATAGAGGCCCTGGTCCTCTTCCCAAATGTTATGCGGGAAGGGATCCCACAACGGCCAATTTTGAAGGGAGACAACTAGTACAAGTTATCCTGACAAAAGGTGGTCTTCGCCTGCCAAAGGCTCTGATGGTGACGCTGTTGTGGGCTCCGTGGTGACCTCCGTCCTGCCGTCCTGCTGGTCTTGGTCTCGTTGCCTCGGGACTCCTCGCCTGATGCCTCTTTAGCACCAAAGAGGAAACTGGTACACTACGCCCACTGGCGCCCGCCTGGCCTTGGTCGTCATGACTCACGTCACATGGACCTCGCGAGGTGCCCCTTGCATAGATATCTCCGCTCCTCGGGAGCCAGCCTAGTGAGGCTGCCCCTGAGGAGGTCTTGTGCCGCCCGCCTCGCGAGGCCTGGCCCCAGATCTGCATCTAACGACTGTGAGTAAGTTGTGTCCTTTTTACAACAATATCCCACTTATGTATTCCAATTTACAAAAAAAACTTAGTATTTTGAAACTAACCACATTCCTCCCTTACTTCGTCAAAATAACCCAAGAAATATATTTTAAGTGAAGCATAAGATATTTTTAATCATATATGTATATCAAAACTAGACTATTTTCTTTCAAATTTATGAATATGTAGTACTACTTCAGATCCGTTGCAAAGCACGGGCACATTGCTAGTTTGGGACTAGACTTTATTTTTGGTGTGTTTGTATTGTTGCTCCAACAGACTTTATTATTTCCTTTGCTGCACATGCATTTGTTGTATGGTTGTTTCGACAGAGAGTAAGTGCGTATCAATTTTAAAAAGGAAATGGAAACGTGAAGAAAACGCAAATTGCTTAAAAAAAAGACCTATGCCGTAGGGCATGGGCATGACTTGACCTGGCGTGCTACTGCTGCACTGGGAATCTCACACTATTCACTCACGCACGCGGCAGCGAAGGAATCCAAAGGGGTTCAGGCACAACCATGCCCATCATATTAAAGCAGATTCTGTAGTTTTACGTGTCATTTTCTTCACACGTGGCTACGAGATCAGACTGAACAAGACACCGTAGTAGAAGAATACATCAGGTTTTTTCCTTCTTCTAAAATGCTGCTGCTGCTCACAGCATTAGGCCAGGCTTCTATTTTCTGCTGCATGCGGTGACGAGATCAGACTGTAGAAGAATACATCAGTTACTTGTAGCATTACAAGACAAGGGGGGTGGGTGGTTGCACTCACAGCGTCAGGTGCTGCTGCTCCACTAGACACAAACCACTCTCTGGCTTGCGCTGCTAGACTGCCACATTCCAGCATTTACTTGTGGCGACTGCCTTGAGTGGGATCTGGGAAGGATGGATGCATCAGCTGCAGCGAGAAATCAGTTCAGAGTTTAGCTGATAGCCAAGAAAGCTGGTGTTCAAGCAGTTGGGCTGTGCTGCAGAGAAGAAGGCAAGGTAGGGCAGATGCACATGATGTTGTACTTCCTTTCATATCCTTCTACGATCCACAGCCGTGTCTCTTTCATGGGCTCATATCTTGCTCTATCTTTTTCAGCCGGACAATCTCTCATTTCCAGGGCATGCATCTTCACGCACGGGAGAAAACTGGGAACAGTTGAAGGTAGTGTCTTCAAGAACACACAACTCCAAGCTTTCTCTAGAGTAGATGGTTGATGCAATTGGCATACACTGCTAACCAAATATTTCACTTGATCAGAGTTTTGGGTTGCTTCTTCTTCTTAGTTTCTTTTTTCCCCTTGGGTTAGAGAGTTTAGATGTGTGGTCCTTCTCTGCTTTGCTATTTCGTCCGTACAGTCTTGTATCTTCTTTGCGCTCTTGTAGATAATAATAAGCCTAAGGGTTATTACAGCTCTTTTGTCGATGGACCTGAATAGCATTTCATTTCATGCGGCCCAGATCTTTCACAGAGAGGTTAGTAGAACCAAAGGCCACATATTGGCCAGCATGTCATGCGGCAGTGTTGTGCCCCATAGCTCATCGACGTCCCCAGATATAGGCGCAATACCCAAGCGCTGCCAAGCTCTATCAGCTAGAGGGCATGAAATGAAAGAGATGCGATGTGTCTTCACATTGCTCATGGCACCAAGGGCACACATTGTTGGTGATGATGTGCTTGTGTGCGAGGTTGGCGTGGGTGTTGAGCCTGTTTCTGAAGAGTAGCCAGGCGGAGACTTTAAGTTTTCTGGGCACCTGTGCCCTCCAAATGATTGGAGTGTTCCTGTCGAGCTCAGGTTGTCTTAAACAGAAATGACACGCATTTTGATGTGTGTTCAAGAAAGAAAGAAAAGGAGTTTGAATCCAGGATCATAGAAAAGAACTGATTTTAAACTGTGATTTACAAATAGCTTGGTGCGTCTGCGGTCTGCACTATGCTATCCGTCCACATGCATCACCAATTACAGACTGGCCGCCTATTCTGCACCAAAGCTTTGTGCTAAAGTGGCGAATAGGCATCCTAGTTCATTTGCTACCCTCTTGTGTATCCATTTGCAGTCGATCATAACAGTTCAAGAAACCTGGAATATTGAACTGCTACTGCCGCTGTCCCATACGGCACAACAGCAGATTGGTTAATTTCTCAGCTCCCTACACCACACCGTACTCGATGACAGTGATCCAGACCAACGAAGTATGATCTCTGGTAACCAAGGCCCGAACACATCCTCCTTCACAAGCCTTGAGCCTGTTTACTGATCAAAAATAGCTGCGCACCTGGGTGCCATGTACCCATCAGGATGATGCAGCTATTTTTGAATTGGGAATCAAAGTTCGCATAGCTCTAGTACTAGTTCCTTTCACAAGCCTTGAGCCTGTTTGTATTAACAATGTAAAAACAGCTGCCCTGGTGCAGCAATTGAAGAACAAATGACTGAAGCAGACAAGTAGGCAAAAACATGGGTTTAATTTGAATTTTTATGGGCATCTTCAACACTAATTTTAATTGTTGCCAATTTCAGCAGGTCTTAACTTGGTGTGTTGACTTTAAAATATAATCAAGTCAGCTGCTGGATATTTATTATAGTTTTGAAAGTGTTGCGTTAACGAACTCATTTTGCTGTTTGGCCTCATATATTTTATAAAAAGAACTGTGAGTTATTATATCGAGCCCAGAAGACCATTCATGCACCCTACATACTTTTGCTTATCTAGCACATTATTCTGCTTCGGTCAACCTAACAAATTCTCACTTGTGTGCAGGCGAGCAATTGCCAACAGGGACCAAGACAATTAGAGCCAGTCAAAAGAATTATTAGAAAGTTTGTGTGGAAGAAAAGTATGACCAGAACTCAGGAAGAGCAGAAAGAGTAGGAATACCAGTATAATTTACGATCACTACATTATCTATCGGAAGAACAATATACTCACGGGCTGCAGAAGAGGTACAAGCAAAAATAAATTGTAGACAGTGCCAAGTGTTAAGGGCAAATGAGGACTTGATATTGAAAAAAATCATGTACTGGACTCGATATTGAAAAAATCATGAAGGGCAACTTCAATCTAACGAATCAACAAATGCTGGACTCGATACTGAAAAGATCGTGTACCTGCCTATATTGCCAAGCGTTAAGGGCAAATTCAAACTATCAACCAGCACAAGTGACAGAATCATCAGTTATAGACAGTGCAATAATGGCTGACCGGATGATGAAACAAAGACCACGGGATGAATTAACAAGAACAGCACGAATGAAGAGGAAAGCACAAATTCAACTCAAGAAGAGCAGCAAACGTGCTAGAACCAATAACAGTGAAATAGGCAAGGATGATAATTCCAATGCCATTAAGATATGGAACTTTGGGGGACCAACATACATCTGCGAACACTGCCATGCACTTATGTGGCATGAAGAAAGACTACAATCTTATGGATGTAGAAAGCCAACCTTTGGGATATGCTGCAAACGAGGACAGGTTATCTTGCCACCATTGAAAGAACCGCCACCATACCTTACGAGTTTGTTGACAAGAGATGGAGGAAAAAGATCAGCAAACTACCGAAAAAACATTAGGTCTTACAACTCCATGTTTGCATTCACATCAATGGGGGGAACTCTAGATAAGCAAATAAATAAAGAGCGTGGACCTTATGTTTTCCGACTGAATGGCCAGAACCGCCACCAGATAGGCACCCTGCTACCTCAAGAAGGAAATAAACCTCGTTTCCAGCAGTTGTATATCTATGACACGAATAATGAGATCCAGAACA
This sequence comes from Triticum aestivum, assembly GCF_018294505.1. Taxonomy (NCBI): domain Eukaryota; kingdom Viridiplantae; phylum Streptophyta; class Magnoliopsida; order Poales; family Poaceae; genus Triticum; species Triticum aestivum. The sequence goes on along the minus strand of NC_057796.1, from coordinate 201,636,465 downwards.
GGGTAGAAGCATCAAGATCTGGTGAACGTGATGCCTCACTAGATGAAACAATTGTCAGTGGCCTACAGAGCATGCTCGACGAGAATAACACACTAGCACAATCATTCCGAATGGCAAGAGATAGATTTAAAGAAGATGACTACAACAACTTCACTCTACCTTTACTTGGCAACAGGGATCAAGATGGGAGACAAGATAACATGCCATCAACATCGGAAGTTGCTGCACTGATAGTCAAAGATCCAACCCAAAAACATTATGGGTGTGACATTGTTCTCGAGTACAAAGATACGAAACCTAAAAGGATTTCAGAAATCCATCCAAAATTCATGGCCATGCAATACCCGTTGCTCTTCCCATATGGAGAAGATGGTTATAGACTTGGAATCAAATACAACAAAAAGAAAGGTGTGAGTAACAAGAAATATATCACCATGCTGGAATACTATGCATATTGTTGGATAATGAGCAACTAACTTTACTGAGGGCCAAAGGCCAATACATATACATGTGTGGTAAACTGCAGGAAACCCCTTATACAATGGGGATAAACCGAAAAGAGACTATACACATCTAACACCCCCCCTCAAACTCATGGTGGATCAACAACACTGAGTTTGGAGAGGAAAAAGGCATGCTGCGCTCGAGTCTGTGCCTTCGTGAAGAAGTCAGCCAACTGTAACTCAGAGGGCACATAGTGAAGAGCGAGAGTCTGATCCTGCACAGCAGCACGCACGAAGTGGGCATCCACACCGATGTGCTTAGTGAGCTCATGCTTCACTGGGTCACGCGCAATACTGATAGCACCAGTACTGTCTGACAGTAAGGGAGTCGAGGTAGCAGCAGACACACCAAAATCCTCAAGTAACCACCGTAACCAGATCACCTCAGCCGTCAGCATAGCCATGGCTCGCAACTCAGCCTCTGTACTCGAGCGAGAAACTGCAGTCTGTTTCTTTGTCTTCCAGGCAATAAGAGAGCCACCAAGAAAGACACAATAAGCAGACAGCGAGCGGCGATCAAAGGGATCACTAGCCCAGGTAGCATCAGAGTAAGCCTGGAGCTCAAGAGAACTGGAGCGGGGAAAGAAAAGGCGCTGAGAGATCGTGCCACGAAGATATCGTAGAACACGGAGGAGGTGACTATAGTGGACAAAGGTGGGGGCTGAAACAAACTGACTCAGGATGTGAACAGGATAGGAGATGTCAGGACGCGTAACAACAAGATAGACAAGGCTACCAACGAGGTGACGATAGCGAGTGGGATTAGGAAGAGGGTCACCATCAGAGGCACGAAGCTGAACATTGAGCTCCATAGGAGTCACAACGGTGCGGTCATCACTGAGAGCAGCTCGAGCGAGAAGATCCTGAATATATTTCTCTTGAGATATGTAGAAGCCGTCAGAGGTCGAGGAGATCTCAATCCCAAGAAAATAGCGAAGAGGACCAAGATCAGTCATGAGGAACGGGTCGTGAAGGCGAGCCTTAACAAAGGCAATGTAGTCAGAGTCGTCACCAGTGATGATCATGTCATCAACATAAAGAAGGAGAAGAGTCCGACCACGAGGAGACGTGTGAACAAACAACGCGGGATCATGATCACTGGGCAAGAAACCAGCGGCAGTCACCACAGAGGCGAAGCGCTCAAACCAGGCGCGAGGGGCCTGTTTAAGACCATAGAGGGAGCGGCGAAGTCGACAGACCATACCGTCAGGAGCATAGTACCCCGGTGGTGGCTGCATGTAAACCTCCTCACGCAACTCGCCATTGAGAAAAGCATTCTGGACATCAAGTTGAGAGATAGACCACTGACGAACAGAAGCCACAGCAAGGAGAGTGCGGACAATGGTCATGTGAGCCACAGGAGCGAATGTCTCATCATAATCGCGTCCCTGCTCCTGCTGGAAACCACGGGCCACAAGACAAGCTTTGTAGCGCTCAAGAGAACCATCGGAGCGTGTCTTAATCTTGTAGACCCACTTGCAGGTGATGGGGCGAATACCGGAAGGAAGGGAAACCAGCTCCCATGTACCAGAGCGCTCAAGGGCAGTGATCTCTTCTGCCATCGCAAGCTGCCATTCAGGTTGAGTCATGGCAGTCTGATAGGAAGTGGGCTCAGCAATAACAGAGAGACCATACCGAGCAGGAGAGTAGCGATCAGGTGGAGGGCGAGGCCGAGCCCGGAGGTTGTGAACCGGGGGAGGCGTGAGGAGAGGTGCACTAGAGGTGGAAGGCGCATCAGGGGAGACATCCTCAGAACGAGGGCGACGAGTATAGTGGAGAGGGAACGGTGAGAGAGGGCGACGGACTGGAGATGATGGTGGAGAGGTGGAGGAGGAGGATGGAGAAGATGGGATCGGTGGTGAAGGAGAAGAAATGAGAGGTGCCGGAGAAAGAGATGACACAGGAGGCACATAGCAGGGTGTATCGGGAAGGAGAAGGAAAGAGAGATCGTCCACAGAGAAACACGAGGAAGAAGGACGTGGGTAGTAGGAACGAGACTCGTCAAAAGTCACATCACGCGAGATGCGCAAGCGACGACCCACAGGATCCCAACATCGATAGCCCTTGTGCTCATCACTGTAACCAAGAAAAACACACTCAACCGACTGAGCGGTCAGTTTGGT
>NC_057796.1:201630460-201633505 GCF_018294505.1 Triticum aestivum | reverse complement strand
GGAGTAGTCAGGAGAGCGACCAGTGAGACACTCCAGAGGAATACCACCCTGCAAAGCAGTCGATGGCTAAATGTTGATGAGATAGGTGGATGCAGAAACAGCCTCAGCCCAAAAATGGGGTGGAAGGGAAGCAGCAATCATCAACGCACGAGTCGTCTCAAGCAAATGACCATTTTGAGCATGAGCACCAGGACATGAGAACTGGGCAAGAGTACCCTGTTCCGCGAGAAAACCACGCAACAGCTGAGAGATATACTCTCCAGCAGAGTCAGCACGAAAAGTACGAATGGGCGTGGAAAACTGGGTACGAACCATGGCAGCAAATCGTTTGTATATAGAGAGAACCTCGCTACGAGATTTCATGAAGTAGAGCCAAGTGTAGCGAGAGAAATCATCAATAAACAAAACATAGTAGCGATGACCACCTTTCGAATCAAAGGGAGCAGGACCCCAGACATCAGAATGAACTAAGTCAAAAGGACGCTGAGATACAGACTCACTAGTAGGATAAGGTAATTGAGTCTGCTTGACAAGTCTGCAACCATTACAATGTAAGGAGACATCTCCAGATACAGACCCTAAGAGGCCCTGACGAACTAAAGAAGACAAGCGAGAGCCACAGATGTGACCAAGACAATGATGCCACTGCTGGAATGACGCAGACGAAGAGGCAGCAAGAGCATGGGAGTTGGCAGAAGTGGTGGCAGCGGAAGGAACACAAAGCCAGTCAACCTCCCAAAGGCCCTCTGACTCACGGCGCCGGGGGCCAGCACCAACCAAAGCCTTGGTGCGACGATCCTGAATGGAGCAAGAGTCGGTATCAAGAATGACATGACAACCAGAATCAGTGAGTTGGGCAGCAGAAAAAAGATTCATGGTAAGGCGAGGAACATGGGAAACACTAGGAACAGAAAAGGATGGAGTGGAAAGAAGACCACGACTAGCAACAGGAAGAGGTGTGCCATCGGCGGTAAGAACATTAACAGTTGAATCAAGGGGTCGGAGAGAAGACAACACAGAAGAATCAGAAGACATATGAAAGGAGGCTCCAGAATCCAGAACCCACGAGGATGTACCTGACTATGTAGAGGCCTGCGGTGATGTAGAAGGGGATGCAGTCATAGCAGCGGCTGAACCAGTCGACGAGGAGCCAGAGGAGGCAAGTAGACGCTTGAGGCGTACAATGTCCTGGTCAATGAGTGACTGAGTCGAGGAAGACGCAGGAGGGCCACTGGAAGGAGAGCGTCTCTGGTCTCGCTTCTTCTGGCGAGAATCAGACTCAGGGTGACCTGACCGGGAGCAGTAACCACAGAAAGTGTCACGGCGCGACGTACTCTTCTCAGCATAAAGAGGACGGCTCACCCCCCTGAAGGAGTGGGCAAGAGTGGTGGGGCAGTGAGGCGAGCAGATGACACAGGAGCTCGGGTGGCCAACACTGAAGGAACCACAAGTAACCCAGCAGAGCGAAGACGGGTCTCCTCAGCACGAAGCTCAGCAGGTACCTCCGAGATAGGAACATGACCACGAGCAAGTAAGTGAGCCCGTCGGGGCTCAAACTCGGAGCGGAGACGAGATAAGAACTCATGAACCCTCTGAAACTCCAAGTCAGACCGCGTAGTCTGACAGCAGCGGCAAGTGCCACAAACAACTGTCCTCAGTGAGTCAAGCTGACGCCAGATGGCAGAGCACTGTGAATAGAACTCATGAACAGACGAGTCACCCTGCTGAAGAGCATGCTCCTGTCGCACCACAAAGAGGTATAGAGCATCGCCAGAGGGCTGATAGCGCTGACAAAGATAGGACCACATTGCTGCAACAGTGCCGAGGCCCATAAACTCCGAAGCAAACTGAGGAAGGACACTCGCAGTGAGAACAGCAGCAGCTCGAGCATCATCATTGCACCACTGAGTGTAAGCAGACAGATCATCCCGGTAGACAGAAAGAGCATCAGAATATGCGGATACCTGCTGATCATAGGCATCAACTGCAGCATCATCAAGAGCCTTGGCTGCATCCCGATCAGCCTGAGAAGCATCAGCAGCAAGCACTGGCGGAACCGGCGGAACAGGAGCCACCGGGGCAACAGGGCATGGCGGACAGGGTACCTCGCCAGAGAGAACGCCCCACAGAAGAAGGCCGCGCATATGGATACGCATGAAGCCCACAAACTCAGCATAGTTGGTGTCATCGAAGATCACCGAGCACCGAGGGACCGCGACATAGCCCGAAGCAGACATGAGAAAATCTCTCTGCCGTTTTTTGTGTGTGTGGTCAACGGACCCGCAACTCGATCTGGATCGAGGGGATCACGAACCAGGAAGCTAGCGAGGCCACAGAGAGCGACCGCGGGCAGGGAGCGCGAGAGGCAGGGACTCCCCAATGTAGCCAGGCGAGCAGCGCAGGCGGGCGGACGGGGAACGCGCGGGCCGGCTTGAGAGGAGGAGCAGCACGCGGCCCAGCACGGAATCGGGCAGAGGATGAGCTCGAGAGCATCGCGGCCCTGCGCGAGAGGAAGAGGGGCGCGCGGCACGGACGGGATCGAGCAGAGGAGGCGCTCCCGAGGCCGGCCGGCAGGAGCTTGCTCACTCTGGGGGATGGAGGAGCTGTGACGCCCGGATAATTAGGCTACAGTAATCCTGCGTTAATGATGCCACGTCACCTCGATTTCTGTTGCTAATCTCGCGTTAGTTCGAAACCGGTTCGAATTCAAATTCAAAATCAAGCAAACAATAAAAGTTTTCAAATATTAAAACTAAAATGTTCGGGTGGATTCAAATAAATCATGGATAATTATGATGGAGAAAACCACACTTATATAAAATCTTTAAATACTCTAAAATGAATAAAACAGTAGTCAAAACAATTATCGAAATGCCTTTTATAATTAATAAAATGTTAAACTATTCTAATTAGGTGTTAAACTTTTTATTGCAGTGGGTTTAGTTGTAGTACTAATTTAGGGATCATTTTGTACTTTACAAAACTAAAATAAAATGAGGAACAAAATAAAACAGCAAAGAAATAAGATACAAAAAAAAACACAAC
>NC_057796.1:201629592-201630270 GCF_018294505.1 Triticum aestivum | reverse complement strand
CCGGCCAACTGGGCCAACGGCCCAGCCGGCCAGCCCACTAGCCCAACGGCCCCTCACCTCTGCTTAACCCCCCGATCCCAAACCCTAACCGATCCCCACTCCCCCTGTCCCCCTCTCGCTCGATCTGGATCGAGCCCGACGCCCGCGACGCCGTCGCTTCGTCGCCCCACGTCGCCATCGCGCGCCATCGCCCTGCCACCAACGCTGAACGACGTCGCCGCCGCCCGGAAGCGCCTCCGCCTCGACCACCACCGTCGCCATCCACCGCTACCTCACCGACGCCGCCCGGCGCTGCCCCGCCGTCGCCCGCCTCCTCAACCCCCTCTTGCGTGGATTCGCTCGGGGGCAATCGACGCCCCCGACGACCTGCGCCGACGCCGGACGACCCCCGCTGGAGCCACCCCGCCATCCGCCGTCGTTGGCGCCACCTCCCCGTCTACGTCGCTCGTCCCCATCCTCCTCCTCGCCGGACACCATCGAGCCACGCCGCCCTCTTCCCTACAACGAACGTGAACACGCCTCGTGCTCCCTCTCTGCCCTCCTGTGGTGGCCGTGTCCTGCTCCTACCGCTAGCCGCCCCTGTCCCGTGCGCCGTCACCTTCGTTCACCGCCCGCCTCCCCCTGCGGCTCCGGCCTAGCCTCCCGGCGGCCACTGCCGCAGCTCCCGCTGGGCTGCAG